>NC_141156.1:85136809-85254309 GCF_053477565.2 Lygodium microphyllum
CATCGAGATCAGGGGGATGCTGCTATGGAGACACGGATGTAGTGTCTCCATCTCGTCGTTCAGCTGGAGATGTGTCACCTCCAGGATTTGTCACACCTGTGGGGACGTCTACTCCAGTTACTCCGGCTTTTGCGCAGCCATCAGCAGGTGGCACCCCTTTTGGTGGCACCCCTTTAGGTGCCACTCCGAGAGAGGTTACCCCCGTCGATACACCGGATGTAGAGGGGTCTCCTGGATATGCCCAGGAGCGTGGACGGAGATGGGAGAGGACCCATCTTAGGCAGACTCCTAGGGGTTATGGATATCTGGTTGATAGTAGGTCAGGAGCCATCATCATGAATGATGAGGGGAGGAGGGTGATGGCGCGCATGAGAGAGTTGTGCCAACAAGTTTTTCGGCACAACGTCCTGGATCATTGGAAGAACATACTGGAGGGGAGCAAGGACTACATAGTAGCATCCTTGCATGAGGAGTTTTCGGTGCCAGTCGCAGTAGATAGATTCTCTACGGGCTGGATGATGGATTGCATGCGTGCATACATGTCACATAGACGATCCGACGCACGCAAGGCAATCAAGAGTGGGGCTGCAAAGCCCGAGTGGTTAGATGCAGACGACTGGCGCCGACTAAGGGAGGAGGCTACAAATTCGCCAGGACGTTGGATTCAGCAGCGCGAGGCGGCAAGACTCGAGGCCGGAGTGGTCCATCATCTTGGGAGTGGCGGCCACAAGACATATTTGGAGGACTTTGTAAGTTTCTCTTTTGTTTTGCTTGTTTGTTTTTTTGAAATATTCTTTGTACTGACAATCATGTTTCTAACAGTTAGCATTTTGTTTTCTTTGCAGCACTCCATTACAAATCGCGAGCCGCAAGGCCTTGAGACTCGATATGCAGAGAGGCATGGTCTCAATGCATTGATCGACCGATTGTATAGACGCGGCGGCCCTGTAAGTCACTCATCTTTCTTGTCCGTAGTTACCATGAGATATTTGAATGCATTATTGTATGGTCGATTGATGTGTTGTTTCTTTTTCTGTAGAATCCGTTTGATGCTCCTTTGCGGCGGGACGAGCTTTCGGGGGACGAGGATTTCTAGCTCGCCCTTGGATCCTTGGAGCTCACATACCTTTATTTTTTAATCGCCTGATCTATGTAGACATTTTCTATGTATTAGTGATATCCTGTCATGATTGTACCAATCGCTTTTTATGCGATCATGTATTTATTTCATGTATCGGTTTTATGATTTTAGTATACATTCTTTTTGTTTGCAAGCGGTTTGTATACAGTAGTGCAGAAACTATTTTGTATGGCTCTCATATAGCACACAGTGCTATATGCACAAAAATTTTTTTCCCCTGCTACCGTCGCTATTTGCGTTGCAAATTTACTGCTCGCATCGCTATTGGGATCGCTATGTGCGTCGCAAATTTACTGGTTGCGTCGCTATTGGCGTCGCTATATGCGTCACTATTTGCGTCGCAAATGCGATGCATATAGCAATGCCAATAGCGACGTTTCTATGGCGTCGTCAATAACGACGCTTTTTGCGACGACGGGGGAAAATTTTTTTGTTTGTATTTTCGTCATTTTAAACGTCGGTATAAGGTCTATATCTTGTAGTGACTCTTGCTTATGATTGAGGCCATTGAGGTGCCTCCTAATATGAGTTGTAACTCTTGTTGTTTATATACATATAGTAACATTGTTGAAGCTAGTCTACTACTCCTTGGATAATATATCTTATTTCTTCTGATTAGATCTATGTACTTCATACACATGATTGATGAGGATATCCACATAAATTAGAATCAAAAGATTCTTTTTCTATGCATACTTTGACTTTAGTCATTGCATAGTTTTGGGCATCCTATTGGATGCAAGCAAAATGAATTGTAGGATCTTCTAAACCTTTTTCCATGTATTTGGATATTTTATCCTTGCTTATCGATGTTGTGCTTTTCTAGTCAAGACTACAAGTTGTTGTCTAATAGTAGACTCATAGTCTTAAGTGGACTAGGTGATTTGATCATGTTTGAGAGGTCACATGCAAGACAAGGCAAAATGCTAAAAGTCCAGTTTGTAGTGGACAACAAGGATAGTATTGAGTAGCAAGTACAAGGTTGGAGGTGGGTGAAGATATGGTATCACTGGATTTCAATCAAGGTTCTGATTGTATGCCTTTGGGATTGTTCTCCACTAGTATGCTGTAAGATTAATAGCAATTGGGATTTGTTCTGATAGTTTTTCCTCTTTTCCTCATATCATGGTCTGGCAAAAGGCTCTAGCTTTTGGAAACATCTTTCTAAATCAATGTAAGAGGGTAGGGTTTAATTCTCTTTTCCATATGTTCTTAAACCACTTTGTCTTTTAGAAAGTGATTTGTTTCTCTTCTTAATAATTTAGGATGGGTTTGTCATCACATGATTTTTTCCATCATGCTTATTTTGTGCACCAAGAGTTGGAGACTGGAAATGCCGAGATTCAAATAAGATATTAAGAAAGATATACAACCTGTCTTCATGCCTACATATAATTTGTGTTGGTTAGGTTCTTGCCCTTATAATCGTACAATGATGTGTGATGATGAAAATATGGATTAAGACAATCAATGACTCGTGCATGATGTTCTATTAGGCTAATGTCTTGATTATATTTCCCACTCTTCCTCTTTTGTCCAAGGTTTGTTTGTTGCATGATTCATCATCCAATTTAAGCATACAATTTGTAGAATGTGCTTTATGATGGTTAATGCATACCTTTGGTACTAGCATCAATCTATTAACACTATATCAAAATAGACATCACAAGAAAGCCTTTATAGTTTGGTAGATTTCCAAAAGACCTATTTGAGCTATAGTATTGAGTTGAATGCCCACCAAAGCCTCCGGATTAAAAGACTTGCATTTGAAGGTTAATAATATTGTATTTGTTCTCAAAATATATTCTTCTTGAACATGAAACCTCATTTCGGATAACATGTGCACTTGTAGTCTAGGCGATGTGTCTAAATAGGGCACATCTATTTGTTTGAAGAATTGAGATATTAAGAGATAAGACTAAAAGAAGCACTCACGAGGAGGAGGAGGAGGTAGTATTCACATGATATTGCCGCCTCCTTATAATATGTTTACGACTGATCATCACGATCAGCTTTAATTATAAGGGCGAGGTAATTTCTTATAAGGATCGAGCGTAGCATATTGTTTGTTTTACTTGAGGCCATAGAGGTGGTATGCGAGTCTAGGTTTCGCCACTGCAATGAGGGGAGACGCCATGCAAATGGTGACACCAAAGAGCTCGGACATATCTAATTGGCTACAAGGGTTTTGGAGGGACCAGTCGAAGGCGTGGACGAGAGTGGCGAGAAGCGTCTGGACAACAGTGATGGCCAAGGGCATGCCGGGGCAGCCACGGCGGCCGGATCCGAAGGGTAGGAGCTGGAAGTGGTGGCCTTTGACGTCGAGATTGCTGCCCATGAAGCGGTCGGGGCGGAAGTCCAAGGGTTTGTCCCAGGAGGCCTCGTCCCTGGCAATGGCCCACACGTTGACGATGAGGCGAGTGTTGGCAGGGATGTGGTAGCCGCCTATCTTGCAAGCTTGCGTGGACAGGTGCGGGAACATGAGAGGGCCCCCTGGGTGCAGCCGCATCGCCTCTTTGGCCACCGCCTGTAGGAACGGCAGGTTCGCTATGTCCAACTCCTCCACCATCCGGTCTTTCCCCACCACGCATCGCCTCTTTGGCTTCTGAAGCTCGCTGGGTTCTTCAACAGTTCCGCCAGGCCCCATTCCACGGTGATGGTGGATGTGTCGACTCCGGCAGTGAACATGTCCTGTAGCTATAGCACCAATCATGGGCTGCAAGGTTAATAGTGTCATGTAGTTACTAACATTATATCAATAAGTACACGAGCAATCCTATCGAATCCATCACTCTTGCATTTTAGCATTCGTCCATTCGCGCACACACACAGTACACACCCACTCTCTCTCTTTCCTCTCCCCATGGAGCAATCAGATTTCAGGTCCTCAGGACATACGTATAAGACTGCTTTGACGTTGTCGTCTGTGATGGGTCCCGCTTTTACGGGGATGTGTCGGTAACTCCTGGTTGGTTGCCGGTTACGCAATTTCTTTGTTTTTTTAAAATTTAATTGAAAGGAGATAGATTATCTTCATCAAAGTTATTCCCAAGCGTGTGGTATAGAGCGGCTTCGTGTGGAGCCGGGGGTATAGGATTCAAATCCAAGGATTGATCCACTAGACGAGACCAATGCGCTTTTTAGGGGTCTTTTAATTTGTGAATTCCACGGTCACCCAATCACCAGGTAAAACCGTCAAAAACCGTGGGGCCCTTGCTGATATATATCGACAGCCGATCCTCACCTATGTATATATTCTCTCGCCCAGCCGGGTACTACAAGGCTTATATTATGCGGCCTGTTGGCACTACAGAAGCGCAATATGCGGGCGGCCCCAACATGCCGATGTGAGACGGAGTCCATTTATCCTCCGGGAATTACACGTGCCGATAGAAAGAAAGTCTCCCCCAGCTTGACATTGTTACTGTAGCCCGACGTTTTGAAGCAATCTGTGGCTTGCCAATTAAACAAGCCGTTAAGAGTATTCGCTCCAGATTCCATAATCGCCACACAAATAAAGTATTCTCAAATGTTTGAAAATCAAGCTAATCGACGAACGCCCTCCGACGTTGGTAGAAAGCACCTCGGCAATTGGAGAAGAATCCACGATCCATCGCGTCTTTGGAAAACTCATGCATACATCATCTGCACGGTCCACGGTCCGCGATCCATCTCGTCTTTGGAAAACGCGAAGCACAGAATTGAAAAAAAAAAACCAGAAAGCCAAATGCTCTTTGGTTTTTTTTTCTCCCTCCCATACATCAAATTGTGCATTTGGGAAAAACACAACGGATCTGAAGGCAGGAGAATTGAAAACAAAAATCCATGTATTCATTATATATAAAACGCATTTACATGGAGAGTTTAAGTGCTTGCGGCCTAAAGCAGTAGGCTCAAAGATGGATAATAGAAAAACAAGGAAACAAGGCCATAGAGGAGGTATGGTACTCCTCTACGAATTTGAAGAAGAAACATATTTGCTAGCACCACCATCGCTACTAGCGTCGCTATCTCCCTCCTCACTCTTCTCCACATCGAGGTTCGCCTAAACACATAAAAGATCAAGGTTGCTTACGTACAATTGCAAAGAAAAAATTATAATTAGCCATACTTTTAATATGAAAATAAGAAAAACATACCTCCTCTGGCTGTCGAATCCTCATAGCCCGGTTGTATCGCTCCTTAGTGATGAGACCCTCCTCATAGAAGGCTTCGATGGTAACCTACCTCTCTAGGAGTAGGTATCCTACCAATGATAGTAGTTTGCAAAACAATTATGATATACAAACAATTATGAGATACAATGTATTAGAACAAATTATATAAAGAATTTTAAAAAATATAAAATTTAAAAATTAGAAATAAAAAATATACTTACAAACTGTGCCTCCCACGACTCTCTGCCGCCCGATCTGTAGCGATCCCATAGTGTCCATTTGGATGCATCGCACCTATGCGTACTGGCGACTCTCACTACAAGGGAATGGGGCAATAGCGACGCCAATTGCGACGCCGTAGGGAAAAAAAGCGCGGCCGAAACCAGAGCGCCGTTTTCATTTTCTTTTCTTCGCCTTTTGAGAGCGAGAGCGAGGGAGAGAGCCAAGGCTTTGTGAGAGAAGAGGAGGAAGAGACTTGCTGCTGCCGCCGCCGCCGCCCCCGCCACCGTCGTTGTTCGCGAAGGAGAGGAGGAGCCCTCGTTGCAAAGAGAAGCCGCCCACGCTCGCCATATCTCATTGGTGAGTCTCCCTCTCTCTTTCTTTTACTTGTTGAAGGTTTAAATCGTTCTCTTTTGTTTGTTTAGGAGAGGAAATGAAAGAGAAGGAGAGGGAGAGGAAGAGAAAGAGAGGGAGAGGGAGAGAAAGAGAAAGAGAGGGAGAGTGCATTCTCTCTCTCTCTCCCTTTTGCTTGTTTAATGTTTAAATTGCTTTCTTTTTTGCTTGTTTAGGAGAGGAAACGAGAGAGTAAGAGAGAAAGAGAGGGAGAGGGAGAGGGAGAGGGGAAGAAAGAGAAAGAGAAAGAAAGAGAAAGAGAAATAGAGGGAGAGGGAGAGGGAGGGGGAGGAAATAGGAGAGGGAGAGAAAGAGAAAGAGAGGGAGAAGGAGAGAGAGTGCATTCTATCTCTCCCTCCCTCTCCCTTTTGCTTGTTTAATGTTTGAATCACTTTATTTTTTGCTTGTTTAGGAGAGGAAATGAGAGAGAAAGAGAGCGAGAGGGAGAGGGAGGGGAAGGAAATGAGAGAGGGATAGAAAGAGAAAGAGAGGGAGAGTGCATTGTATCTCTCCCTCTCCCTTTTGCTTGGAGGATGTTTAAATCACTTTATTTTTTGCTTGTTTAGGAAATGAGAGAGAAAGAGAGATAGAGAGGGAGAGGGAGAAAAAGAGAAAGAGAGGGAGAGGGAGGGGGAGGGGGAGGGGAAGGAAATGAGAGAGGGAGAGAAAGAGGGAGGGGGAGGGAGAGGGAGAGGGAGAAAGAGGGAGGGAGAGGGAGAGGGAGGGGGAGGGAGGAAATGAGAGAGAGAGAGAAAGAGAACGAGAGGGAGAGGGAGAGGGTGAGAGAAAGAGAGGAAGAGAGGGAGAGGGAGAGAAAGAGAGGGAGAGGGAAGGGAAGGAAATTTAAGATAATATACGTATTGATAATGGTATGCAATGTGCTTTGCATACGGCCACGTACTTCATCAAAATGAATCCAAAATTATTGTTATAGAAGAAGAAACCCTTAAATTGAGTATAGGATAGTTTCTCTCAGGTCTTATGACTATGAGTAGAATTGATTGAAATAAATTTTATTACTATAGTTATAAAATTTCATAGATGGCGCGCATTAATTTTAAAATGGATTACTTATACTCAAAGCCGAGATATAACAAAAAATTATCTACCGGGACAAACAAATTGTTGAGCATGATACAAGGCCGAGATATAACATCGGAAAATCTCTCGACTACTATATACAATGCAAGGTTTATGGTCAACTTGCAACTTGACGTACATCTCCATAAAGCTATCCATTTAAGCCTCGTTTGCTGTAATATAGATAAGATGGCAAACGAAGAAGGTCCTATTGTTCAAGACCGCGAGTCGTATCTTAATCAGTGTGTGCCATATCCTTGCTCTCAATGCAAGTTGGCAATTAGACGAAAACGCCGATTGTCTATAGAACACGTACGACGATTTGGCGAGTTTCAATCTGAGATCATTGATCAGGCGATTGCAAATTTTCAGCAAACGGTAATTTGAAGTTAGCATTTTTCATGCCTTGTACTCTCAAGCTAATTGAAAACCATACACAATAAGATTGGGTCTTGTTGGCAAATTTTGTATCCAGGGGGTTGATGTCTCAACCCAAGGGGGAGTGCACCCTTTGCGGCCAATTAGAAGAGTTCGTGGACGTGCGATGGATGGATTGCTGGAGCCAATCGACCACTCGCAAGGCCCATCTATACCGTCAATACCAGAGGAGACAGACAACCTTCCCGACTTGCCTACAATCTTGGAGCCTGAGATGGAGGCAATGATCGATGCATTGATTCCCATGGATGTTGAGACATCTGACCCCCTTAGAGAGGAAGCATCCATACCATTATATGATGGGTGCCGAGTATCTCGGTTGAAGACATTGCTTGCACTCTTAAGTGTGCAAGCAAAATACGGTTGGAGCGATACGAGTGTGACTGAGTTATTCAGGTACCTTGCACACAGACTTCATTGTTTTTTTTTTAAAACAGTATTATTGCAAACATGGATGGATTTTTCAAGGTGTTTTATGATTTTTTCAGGTTATTGAAATATCATATATTGCCACCTGCAAACACCATGCCTGAGTCTCATGATGATGCGCGACATGTTTTACGGAAGCTTGGCATGGACTACAATAACATCCATGCATGTATCAACGACTGCATATTGTTTCGAGATGAATACGAGACTATGGAGACATGTCCAAAGTGTG
This sequence comes from Lygodium microphyllum, assembly GCF_053477565.2. Taxonomy (NCBI): domain Eukaryota; kingdom Viridiplantae; phylum Streptophyta; class Polypodiopsida; order Schizaeales; family Lygodiaceae; genus Lygodium; species Lygodium microphyllum. Next base: position 85,144,899 of record NC_141156.1, read on the forward strand.
GTGCTCACATGTATCGACAGGACTTGCAAGGCAGACCATCCCTCAAAAAGTCCTCAGACACTTTCCGCTCATCCCCCGTATAAACCACATGTTTCACACGTCTGCCATGGCAAGCTTGACAACGTGGCATGTGCAGAATAGGTCCACGGATGGAGTGCAATGAATATTAGCAGATTCGCGCACATGGAGCCACATTGACTCTACCTTCCCAAGCTTTGCGCGAGAGCCAAGGAATCTTCGGCTGGGTCTCGCCATGGATGGTGTGAACCCATTCGGTCTGCACTCGACTTCTTACAGTGTGTGGCCTATAGTGCTTGTCAACTACAACATTCCTCCATGGCTTTCTACGAAGAAAGGACATCTCATCCTTAGCTTACTCGTCCCGGGCCGCTACAAAGTAAAAAATATGGACGTGTATCTTCGTCCATTAGTCGATGAGCTTAAGATTTTGTGGGAGGAGGGGGTCACAGTGCAAGATATGAGCAGGCACGATGGTCGGTGGTCAGCCAACATTCGAGCCATTCTCATGTGGACGATGCATGACTTTCCGGGATTGGGAGAGTGCTCAGGTGAGCAGACTTTTGTTCTCGCCGGTAATATCTATATTTTATTTCATTCAATCAAGTATTCACTAGGTCGTGGATCGCCTTGCAGGTCTCGTTACCTCAGGTTATCATGCATGTCCATTGTGTGGGCCACAGTTAGACTCCCGAAGGTCACGAACCATGAAGAAGATGGTATATCAAGGACACGCCGCTTTCTTACCGGAGGATCATGAACTCAAGGAAGGTTTTCTTGGACGACCTCCAGCACGTATGAACGCTGCAAGCTGGTACGAGCTGAAAATGGTAAACCCGAAATCACATCCAAATGGAATGTGACGGCTCTCAGTTTTCTACGAGTTGCCATATTGGACCCACTTACAGGTCAACCACTTGTTGGATCCCATGCATATTTTCAAAAATGTGGGCAGCTTGCTATGGGACCACATCACAGGAAAGAGAGACAATATAGGGTCACGAATGGATTTAAAGGAGGTAGGTAAGATGGAGGCGCTTTGGCCGCACTCGAGAGCTGAAGGGGGAGTGCAGCTTCCTCGCGCTCCCTGGGTTTTGTCTACCAAAGAAGAGCGCATTGTGAAGCAAGTAATCAAGTCTATCCGCACTCCGACGGGTATGATGCGTTCTCTCAGGTCCGCATTTTCTAAAGATGACCAAATGTCTGGGCTAAAATCTCATGATTGGCATAAGATATGTCAGGTTTGTGAACAGAATGGATTTTAATTAGCATGGACATTTTGAAATTTGAAAAGTGACCATTATTCTTAATGCTTTCTCATTTGTGGCAGTTTGTCCTACCAATCGCGATCGCGGGATGCCTAACTCCAGAAATTCGCGGGGCCATTTACAAGCTGTCGACTTTGGTGCAATGGATCTCACAGAAAGAGATTAAGACGTCCTCTATTGAATCCGCAAGGCGGGGAGCAGTTGAGACGGTCTGTCTCTTTGAGAAATACCTGCCCACTAGCATGCTCACGATACAAGTTCACCTTCTTGTGCATCTTGTGGAGGAAGTGGAGATTGCTGGACCTGTCGATACATGATGGATGTTCTTCCTGGAGCGCTTCATGAAAGCCTTGAAAGGCTTTGTGCGACAACGAGATCGTCTGGAAGGTAGCATGGCGGAAGGTTGGTTGGTGTCAGAGGCGTTAGTGCATATCTCACAATGGCTACCAACGGTGGAACCAGACAATGAAATGCTATGGACGCTGAAGGACGATGACAGGCTGACTGGAGATGTGGTGGTTGGAAATGGGGTAGAAAAAAGAATGGATGCCTCAATGGAAGAGAAGGTGAATCGCTTTTGTATGTTGCACCATGCCTCCATGGAGATGTGGCTCGCCAAGTACCAGATTGCAAGGCAAGATCGAGAGGAAGCGCGAGCTGAATTCTGACGCAGTACGCGTCACCGACCGATTCGATATCCCGAAGGCATGGAGGAGATGTCGCGGTTTATGTCAACACGATGGTTGCATGGAGCCTTGACCGCAGCATCCAGCGAAGGGACAGAGGTCTCAATGGAGGAGTGGGAGTTCTCGAGGGGATGTAGTCCAAAGGTAATGAGGGGTTTAGAATGTGGTATCTAAATTTGCTTGCTACATCTAATTTGAGTGTTTCAATGTGCAGTACAAAATATATAGTGCAGCATGGTCGCGCGGACGGCATTTTCGGGTGGAGCGTATTGACAAAATGCGCTCCACAATGGACTGTGGTGTCATGGCAAGGTTTGAGCAAGAGAGCCGGCGATGAGCAACGGATCCGAACACGGTTGTGGATGAGATGGAGTATTTTGGGAATTTGCAAAGTATTATTACGGTGGATTACCGTAGCTTCTCCATGATAATATTCGATGTGCAGTGGTTCAAAGTGGTACTTGGAGGAGCTGGTGCAACAGTTCGATGAGGTCCATCTGGATTTCTCGAAATAGATTCCGAAAAAAAATGGATGGATTTGCGTGACACCTTTGTGTTGCCGGCCCATTGTGAACAGGTACAACTAGTCATTTGCTTGCTAATTGTAATACGACATGGTTTATGTCACAATGGTTTGAAGACGGTTTGTAAGTGTTTCTGAGCACCCACTAATAACCAAAGCCCAGCTGGCATAACTAGTCACAACTTTTGCCTTTTACTTCCACTCACTCCTCAAGGGTCCTTGGCCATCAACCATGAAATAACAGCCATGCGCATCACACGTGCCTTACAATCTTACACATTTGATTATTAAATTAATCAAATGTTACTAGCAAGATTAAAGCATCTGAAAAATCTCACGTCCTCGTGTCAGTGTTATCCCATGCTTTTGGTCAGCTCTTCATCACATAATTAGCATGGCCAACTCTTCATACACCCATACTATAATAGCTCACACATGAGCACACTTGCCATACACATGCATTAGTTCTTCAACTACTAATATGTTGTAACACACCACATACCACCTCATTTTACAAACATGTGCTGCCACTCAAACTTCAAATATGATACAAGTGAGTCAACATCATGTGTCATAGAAACTTCTTCGTATGACACATGGTACGTCAAGAACTAGCTACATAGACATACACATTAGTGCTAAGACTAATGGATCATGGGAACTTATAGCTGCTATTGAAATTTACTTCAACAAATAGTGCTTTTGTACTTCTAGTTGGTACTCCACTTGATTAGTCAAACTTGAGGGTAGAGTATAAACAGGTCAATTCTTTAACTATAGCATGGATATACACTATCTTATAATGGGTAGGTAAATAACGGAAGCCACCTTCGTGTAGTATAAAACATAATTAAATTGTTTGATTTGTTCTTCAAATCATTCCTCCTGTCTCTTCATCCTCTCTCTCTCCTTGGCCTCTTTTAGGGACTCTTTCTTTGCCCTTTCCAAGTCTTCTCTCTTCTTCTTTCCGCCTTCGTCATCCTTCTTCTTTCTCTGCATTGTCTTCTTCTTGGGCTTCTTGGTTGTCTTTTGCTTGTCTGTCCTTCCCCTTCTTCCTCTGTCTCAGTTCTATCGGTGGACCTATCCTTGTCCTGGTGAGGAGGTGACCTTTCTGGCGTTTCTCCTTCTCCTTCTTCTGCGTCCTGCGCTTCCTTCATTGCCTCCTGGATGAGCATAGTCAAGACACCTCCATACGTGATGAAGGAGGAATAGCACTCATAAAATCCGAATGCAGTGTAGGAATAGCATCAATACCAAGGTCAACAACTAAACGACCCAACCAAATGGCCTCCTTGCAAGCCTCAGTGGTGGCTGCAACATACTCGGCCTCTGTAGTAGAAAGGGCCGTGCATTTCTACACCCTGGACATCCAAGAAACAACACCTCTAGCATAGGTGAATACATAGCCGGAAGTGGACTTCCTACTATCTGCATGTCCTGCATAATCAGAGTCAGTGTACCCCATGACTCATGTATCCTAGCTGCCATAGCATATGCACATATCTGTAGTGCCCTTTAGGTACCTCATGATACCCTTCACGGCATCCCAATGCTTCTTGCCAGGTGTAGCCATATAGCGTGCCACAACACCAACTGCAAAGGCAATATCTGGATGAGTGGCTATCATGGCATACATAAGACTGCCCAATGTAGATGCATAGGGAATCTTGGCCATCTTGGCCCTCTACTCATCTATCTGCGCATAATCATCTTGTGATACCTTCACATAAGAAGGCAATGGACAACCAATAGGCTTTACGTCCTGCATGCGAAAGTGCTTAAGGACTTTATGAATGTACTCCCTCTGTGACAAGTAGAGGAGTCCTTGATGCCTATCGCGTCTTCCTAGGGCCAATGCTTTGGCTGCCTGGTCAATCGTTTTTCGCACGTACCCATTCCAATCTACTTCATCTAGGGTGTGGGCTGCTACATTCTCCAGCACAGGTACACTAATTTGATGCATCAATGAATTGTAGCACTGGCTAGAGAAGAGCACATGTATTAGCTTGGCTTGCATCCTGGCTTCTGCATCGGGGATGTCTTGAATGCTTATGCCGTCATTTGTGAGCACATCTTCCTTCTTCATTTTAAGCATGGCATAAACATCACTTTTTTGTTTCCTCTCCATCTTTGGTACCAACCCCAAAGCCTTCTCCACCAAGGCTGGGGTCTAAGTGGACTTGTACCTGCTTTGCATCTTCTCCTCTACCCACCGTCACAATACCACATTCTTGATCTGGGTTGTACGTTCTGAGGAACTCCACGCACTTCAGGTGGCTCGACTCCTGCGAGAACTTTTCAAGATATTTTGTGAGGTTGCATTGTTCAATCACCCTCCTAGCTGCTTCCTCCTTGGCCACCACAACTTCTATGTTGTGGATGGTTCGAAATTTTAGGTGGCTGAAGGCGCAGTTCTCTAGATGGATCTGGTATTGCTCCCTTTCCTCGTCTGTGAACGGGAGTCGTGGACTATACCGCCTTTCATTGAACCCCTTGAAATGCCAGTTCTGGGTAAAGCATGGATGTATCCTAGGACACGTGGTGTCAAAGAATGGCATTGCCACATATTTCTCAAAGATCAAGGTCATTGTTGACCTTCCACCCCCACTTGATTACAAGGGTGTTCATTGCCTTTTAGGACACACCGGGTACTATCGACACTTTGTGTTAAACTACGAATTGATTGCTAGACCTCTATACAAGTTGCTGATTTTATTTGAATGAACTGTGGAGTGCCAACATGCATATGAGGAACTAAAAAATGATGTGACCACCGCCCCAATACTACGATCCCTAGATTGGACACTCACATTCCATGTGCACATCGATGCTTCAAAATTCACCATAGGAGCTGTGTTGTGCCAACCTAGTGAGCACAACCTAGACTAACCCCGTGAGCTTTGCTAGCAGACAACTCACTAAGACTCAAATGAATTACTCAACAATAGAGAGAGAGGGCTTAGCCATGGTGTTTGCTGTAAAGAAATTTTGGCACTACCTTTTGGTTACACCTTTTTTCTTTCTTTGTTGACCATCAAGCCTTGCTGTATTTGGTTAATAAACCATGCCCTATAGGACACATTGCTAGATGGCTTGTTTTGATTTTGGATTTTGATTTCTCCTTGATGGTGCATAAAGGGAAACAACATTACATGGCTGACCATCTATCTCGCATCCCCACGGGAGAACTGACTGGACAAGGCATTATGGATGAACTGCCAGATGCATATCTATTCCGATTGTCTAGTGAAAAAGAATTATTTAGAGCTAACATGACACCTTATTAGGTAGATGACATAGTTCAAGTGCTTGAACACTGACTGTCGGAGTGAGCAATCGATAAAGCCCAACTTAGGTGGCTTGTCCTGAAAATCCAACCCTATCAGTAGCTGGCCAACTTTATAGGCTAGGACAAGATGGGTTACTACGTAGATATGTGTGTGAGCATGAGATGCATGATGTACTGATAGAGGCACACAGCAGAGCTGCAAGAGGACATTCCAACGGAGACATAACATCTCGCAAGATATTGCAATCCTAGCTATGGTGGCCTACCTTCTTCTGAGATGCGACACGATTCGTGAAGCATTATGATGAGTGCCAACAAACTGAAGTACCTATCCGTAAAGATTGCATGGAGTTAATCCCAATTATTGCATGACAACCCTTCGAGAAATGGGGGATTGACTTCATCGGACCCATTAGTCATGTAGCATAATATTTGCAAGCCAAATACATTATTGTAGCTACCAATTATCTGACAAAATGGGCACAAATGCGAGCTACAAGAAAGAATGACACTCGGACCACCGCTAAGTTCCTATGGGAGCAAGTGATCTCACGATTTGGTTGCCTCATTGAAATAGTTAGTGACCAAGGCACCCACTTCATCAACAAAGTGATAGCTCACCTCCTATCTCTTTCCTAATCATCCATCGGAAATCCTCGTCTTATTACCCACAGGCAAACTGTCAAGCCGAATCAACAAATAAAATCTTAATCAACGTCCTAACTAAAGTCATCTCGGCTTCACGCAGTGATTGGGATTACAGCCTTATGGGCCTACCTCACAGCTTACAAGACAACTGTGGGATAGAACCCCCTTTAGATTGGCATATGGCATGGAAGGAAATCCTCCCCTTGGAATTCTTCGTACCAAGCCTCAAGATCACCCTTCAAGAAAGATGGGATGGAAAGGGGGCATGGATAGAACACTTGATGGAACTCAAATGCCCGACTTCTAGCCACCCATGTGCTCATATGTGGGAATGCAAGATGTAAAAGCTGGTTTGACAAGCATGTCAAGTAGCACAGCTTTGAATGGGTGACTTAGTACTACTATACTCAGTCAAAGGACATAAGCAAAAGCTGAAGTTTTTGGGGCTAGGACCTTTTAAGGTTCGGACCATCAGTCAAACTGGCAATGTGGAACTCGAAACCCTAGAGGGTGAAGGCATACGCTTCTTCAATGGCAGCCGGATAAAGAAGTACTTCCCTCCTAAGCACCCATTGCATGAGCCCCCAATGAGAGCACCCCCGCAAACCATGGTTGCAGCAGCTCACTAATGCTAGCCTCATCCCTGATGGAGGCCAATCCTACATGCTGTTAGGAAAATGCAAGGTTGTAGTTTCTATCGAGTCTAAAATTGTGCCGATAATCTTCTATGTGTTGCCCAACATTAAGAATGTGGGCAGGAAATCTTTGTTAGGACAGAATTTCAAGAAGCAAACTCATTGCACTGTCGACTATGAGTCGTAGCATATCCACTTAGCCATAGGCACTGGTTGCATTGTTACAGCTTTCAACAAGGGTGGCGTAACCATTTCCAACTCCGTATAGCCACTGGTAGAGCGACCCCTAGTCACACTTAAGAAGGAAGGTCATGACTTGTCACAACCTATTCAACCTCAAGGCCAACGATCCACTAGAACCACCATTAAAGCCCATTAACCCTAGTTCAATCAGGTACTTAAACAAGGAGCACCACCTAGGAAGAGAAATTCATGGTCTCGTGAGGCTAACAATCTACATCCAAAACCCAGGAGGCCAAGGCGAAACCATAAACATCGATGCATGGTCAAGCCGTGATGGGTCCTTAAGACCTTATTGCGCACACAAGGCTACTATGAGGGTAACACCTAGATTTGGATGCCTAAAACCAAAGTGACCAAATGCCCTATGCAAGCGCCTCCCTCAAGCTTGTGACCACCCACAACATCATGCCAAAAACACTCAAATCGCTAGTGAATCAAGCCGCTAAGCCCATAGAACCTCCAAAGCCTAGCTCCGCAAGGCCTAAACCAGTCTATCGCCCACAATCGCCAAATGCCACTAACAAAAGGCCCAGTTCTAGTGCACATGATGCCACTCAAATCTCACATGCATCTAGTGGCATGACAACTGTAGCCACCACCCTATCAAGCCTCGCCTTCGACCCTCTTACGAATGACGATCAATCCTAACTTTGGTTGCAGACTTAGCTAAAAATACGGGGGACGACTTGGTTGCTTGCCTTCGATGCTTAGTCGCTACTTTCATAACCCTGTCTAAAAGCTACGCATGACTAGACTTAGGCCTCTTGGACAAACCTATAGCAACAGAAGTATAATCACTCCCTTGCTCTTGGGAAGAGCCAAATTTTTTTTTCAAGGCTTCTGAAGTAGCTGAGGAATTAATTGCAATCGAGATATCCCATGAACAAGTAATCAAGCAACGTCTCATTACGTCACATAACAAGAATACAACTCCGTCCACAAATAAATAAATCATGGATTTGAAACAGGTTGTCGACCATAACTCCTCCTTATAGAAATGGTACACTCTACGATTGTAATGGGAGCAAGTGGGACACCAAATAATAACCAATGTTGAACAATGACGCACAATCAAGGTATCTGAATATGACCCAACCTATGTCACTCCAACTTCCTATAGGGTGTTGTCTTCTATTCGTAACCAACCCCTAGAAGAGCACATTGAGAGACATCCGTTTTTAGATCGCATCATCATAGAGGAGGAGTTGTAGGTCACTAGTCGAACAGACTCTTGACATCCTCACTTATATTACACACGTAAGCATTCACCCTTTCAACATTGACAGCTATTCTCATCTCGAGTATAATCCAAATTTCTATGCATGGCTCATGCGAAGATAACACTCTCACATTAGGTAGTGAATGGCCATCACCCTCTAACCCTTTTATCCTCGAAAGGATTCTTCTCAATTCAAAGAGGGGAAGGTAGGTATGGTAACAAACCAAAACACATAACAAGAACCATAACAAAAAATAACACATGTAGGACATAAGGGACCTCAATGGTAGGATGAAGTAGCTTGTGACCAAGGAATTGACAATAAAACTTGAGAGAAATGGACTTAGATTATTGAAGGAAAAATTCTAATCATGTACTAAAATATATCTATCTACCTAGCATGAAGTCTTGCCTTTTGGTAAAGCTAGGTGGAAAAGCACTAATGGAAAAACATGGCTTATGATAGGAGCGAAAGATGTCGCAACAGGATCGAGCCCATCGCCTACCTTTCACGGAAGAGGAAAGGGAAAAGTATAGCCTATCCCTTGAAAATCTAGCGTACAACCAGCTTAGGTTTAGGATCATCCACAATATCAAAGGAGTGGTGACGAGCAAAGAGGTTATTAGGAGGATTGTGGATCAGTGCAACCTCGCCATGTATATTGAAAAGTTTGGACCACACTAGGTGTGTGGAATTCCTGAGGATGTATGACCCTGACAAGGAGAGTGGGATAGTGTCCTTAGTGAGCAGGAAAGGAACTAAGCAGTGCAGGTCCCGCTCAACAAGACCCTAATGGAAAAGGTACTGGGATTGGAACCAAAGGTGGAGAAGTGGCACAAAAGGGACGTCTATGCCATGCTGGGGGTGAACAAGGAAAGTGTCTTAACAAATGATGGCATAAGCATCCAGGACGTCCCTGACGCAAAGATTAGATTGCAAGCAAAGGTGATCCACATCCTCTTCTCCAGCCTAAGGTACAATTTGCTCATGCATAGAATCAACGTACCCGTGTTGGAGAACATGGCAGCTCACTCATTGCATGAAGTGGATTTAAATGGCTATGTTAGGAAAACCATCGACCAATTAGTGAAGACGCTCGACCTTAGAAGTAGACCGATAGGTGCAGAATCCCTAGCATAAAAGGGAACTGATAGGAAGAAGCCCTTGGCCAAGGCCACATTCATAGGGTATGGAGGAGTCTTGATTGCCCTTATCCGAGAGGCTACAAAAGAGGCACAAGACGGAGAAGAGAGATCAGATGAAACACCTCAGAAGTCACCTCCTCTTCATGACAAAGAACCATAAAGTGAGATGATGATTAGTGAAGAAGAGGAAGAGCAAGATACTCAATCCAGTAAATGGAAGGCAAAGGTGCCTAAAAAGAAGGCAACAAAGAAGAAACAAAAGGAAGAGATAAAGAAAAAAGAAGAAGTAGACCTACTTAATGACAATACTAAGTCACAAATAGCTACAAAACAAGAAGAGGAGTTGAGAAGGAAAGAAGAGGAGGACTTGACATAAGTTGTACACATGTCCATTAAATAATAGTGCAAGCAGGAGGAACTATTAGCAATGAGCTCAAGCGGTAGAAGACCTGCCTCCACCCGTCCTTGAAGGAAAGGGAAAAGTCAAACTCTACTTGACCCCACATACCCTGTTGTCCACTACCCTAACCATTACAAAAATGCCAGGTACCCCTGCCGTTGTGGACGCTAGCAACCTCATGGCATGGGTGTAGCTCTTAGTCAATCAGGCACATACCCCAATGCCCACCTCTACTGCAGGCACCCGAATTACAAAAATGAAAAGATCGGCTACTTAGATGCCAAATCTCAACAGGGGCACAAGTGACCAAAGGTAGAGGCTATTGCCACGGCGGGCCGCAGACCAGGACAAGCATGTCAAGGAGCTCTACGCTCACTTGGAAAGGGCAAGGGAGAAGAGAGTGACAATGGCGACACTCAAAACGAAAAGGGAAGTGAAAAATGCCTCCCAACTAGAAAAGACCCGCCAAGTGGCCTTGCAATACAAAGAAATTCATGCTTTGAAGGAAGAACTAAGGACCAAGGAAGATGATGAAGAACATTGGTGAAAAAGATTGGAGGAAGAGAACCAAGAGTTGGTCGTAATGCAAAGGGAATACAAGCTCCTGGTTCTATAGAGCTCAAAGCACAAGTGAGAAAACTTCAAGTGGGCATGGAGAAGCTCACCACACTAGAAGCGAAAAGAGTGCAAGAGCAGGAAGAATGGAGAAAAGAGAAGGAAGAGCTCACTCACATGGAGAAAGAGTGAGATTCAATCATAACATCTCTAGCATGTAGCCAGGGGAAGAGCTCCACGGATATGGCAAAGAGAGCTAAAGAGTGGGCAACTCATGCTGAAGAGCGGATAAGAACCCTGGCATGCCGTCTAGCTCAAGCTGAGAAAGACAAAATACTTGTGGAAAGCAGAGCAAAAGCTGCCCAAATGACCGTCCAAACGCAACAATGTGCCTTCTTAGATACCCTGGTGGACATCACTTAGATAGAGGAGGGAGAGCCCATGATGGAATAAAGAAGAAACCGAGAATAGCTCGTAGATCACTAAAGGCCGGCGGAGTGCAGATGCCACCACAACCTAGGGGAGCAAGCCCAATCTAGGATGAATAATGCCATTATCTCCTATTGGCAGGCCTAACCTCGTAGGAAGTGGACGCACTCGCATTCCTCTAAGAGGAGCAGCAAGAGCCAAGTCGGCAGAGGGAGGTGGAATTTAACTTCAAAATGGGATCACGTGAAAACAAACTTTTCCCACCGTCTCCTTCCCCGAGGCCTAAAGAGCAGCAACATGTAGATACCTTCGGGAAAGAAACGCGGCACTTAGAGAAAGAAGGAAGTGAATGGTGGTGTAATATATCAAATATTTATTTTGATTTTTTCTCCCTCTCACGCAGCGGCGCATCGTGCTGGAAGGTTGGAAAGGGATAGAGGAGCCATCAAGCTCCTCTCTGGAGCTTGCTCGGCTCCAGTAGCATGCCCATCGACACATTGAGGGGGGAGGATTCCCTCCCCTCCCCTATTTAACTAGAAGGGGGGGCCTATTGCTGGGGGAAAGACAAGGAGAGGAAGCCATGGCCGGGCTTGTGTTGTTGCCGAGCTGTAGGAGGGAGGACGAAGACGAGGAGGACGCCGCCTAATGTTGTCGAGCTGTCGCCAGCCGCCTGCCACCTCTATCCTCTCTTCCCACGTGTGCCATCACCGCCGCCTACAGACTACCCCCCCCCCCCCCCCCCCCACATGGCTACAGAAGCTTCTTGAAGCTTCTAAGGGGGGTGCTCCTTAAGCCCCCCTTCCTATAGCTTTATTACCTTTCACACCCCCCCTCCCGATTTCTGTTTTATTCCCTTGGAACCCTTTCACCCCCCCTTATATCCCTTTTTACTCACCCTTTTCCTCCCCCCCCCCCCCCCCCCCCCGATTTTTAAATCCCTAAGCCCTTTCTAACCCCGTGTTCCCTTTTCCTTACACACCCTTTTCCCTCTCCCCTGTGCTATAAGCCTTCACCCTTCACCTTTCCCCTATCACCCTGGGGTATAAATCCCTAATCCTTTACTACTCCGTGTTCCAAAACCTCTCCAAAAAAATCCCCCTTCCTATACCTTTTACCCCAAGCCCAAAGATCTCCCAAGGCCCTTCATATATGTTTGTGAAACCACACTCACACACACCCTTTTCACCGTGATTATACCCTATAGACCCTTTTTCTCTTAGGCTTTATAAACCTTTCCCTCTCTGAAGAAGCTAAGACCTTAAAGATCTTATTACCCCTTTCTCGTGGTTAATCCCTTAACGGCTCCTTGCCTCAAAAGAAAGAAGAAGAGTATTGAAGCGGTGGTGGAATTTCGGAAAAGGAGGGTAAGGTTGCCTTCACGTTCGAAGGATTTCAACTGTGATGCCACCTAAGAAAGTCCAAGGAGTAGCTGCGGGAGGGTCATCTCCCTGTATCCATGTGGATATCTCACCCCAAAACCACGTTTTTCCTTCTTGGTTTTATATAGGTTTTAATTCAAATCATGCAAGATGAATTGTTAGGGACAAGACATATTTTGTCCTAGTTATTTGCGATGAAGGAATTTAGTTTAATTCAACTTGCATAACGGATAAAATATAAAACATAGTTTTCCTTCAAATAGTATTATGCATTAAAGCAAATTACGAGCAAGATTATCTACCCACCATAGTAGTATATTTCAGTTAAATCTTGAAGGAATAAAAACTGCATCTTGCACCATTGACCTCCTTTTTTTTAAAAACGAATCATCATAGAAGATGAAATTCATGAAAGGTTTCTTACGTTGCTTAAACTCTTGGAAGTTATCATTGCTAACTCCATAACTTAGCAAGAAAAAGATTGTTTATTTGGCATGAGTTTCATTTGCAAGGAAAAAGGAAGATTAATTGAATTTACCTAACCTCAAAGCAATAAAGTTTAGGACTGAAAAATCAATTGTCACAAGGATAACAAATCGTGACGAGGTGATCTCAATATTACCTTCTAAAAGTTAACCGAATTAATGTAAACTTAGAAATACCTATGATGCGAAATATGCCTTGGGAATGATTTAAAAACCAAGAAACTTTTATACCTTAAATACTTGCCTACCTTCCCTGATTGTAGGGTCAATAAATCATAAATATAAAAGAACTAGGGTTTGTCCCTGAGGTTCTTTAAAAAAGACCCTAAGTCTGACAAACGTCAGCTTAAGAAACTAAAACGGATTGTTTCATTGCATATTACGATGCATGACTTGCTCAACAAGTACAAAGTCACATGATCTTGTGATTGATTCACAAGGAGAAAGGTTAAATACCCTCAACAAGGATGGCAGATCCTTACGCAAGTTATCTTGCAAAAAGGATGTATTCTTTGATATCCTTATAAGTAAGGAAGGTTAAAACCGGAAACTAAAGTATCCAATGAACTTTAGGGTTGACCAAGTTGGGTTAATAGGGTACACCCTAACCCAGAATATAAGGGATCTTGCCAAGTTGCAAGACACCCTGGAACGAGTGCGGATGCATTCGAAAGGAAAGAATCATTCCTTAGCAGTTTGCCAACAACAAGGTCGATTAATGGAAGTGTTTGTGCTTCCTAGAGATTTTAGAGCATTGTTTGATTTATGAATTACAAATTAAATGAATATCTATACTTCAGGTTGAAGGCCTGAAGGGAGTGGCAGCTTCAGTTACCCCTGACTGCCTGCCTGACCCTAACCAAGGGGGTTGTTGACCGCGCCAGGAACGTGGACTGAACCCGCCGCGAGAGGTCTCTCCGTTGAGCTCTACTTGGAGCAGGAGGACACTTGGGTGCCAGAGGGGCTCTTGCCGTAAATCCCTCGCCTTTTGGGTCCTGCACAAGAGACTAACGTGACTAGGGATTGGATCTCGAGGCCCGCATACTAGTCTACGGGCGGAAGCTTGGAATAGTGATCCCTGTGGATTCCTGGATAGCCTTCGGGTGGATTATGGACAAGCCTATGGACGGAACTCCTTGTATTTCAAATATAAATATGATGATATGTTAATAAAGAACTTGTTTGATATTATTTTTCTATGTCATGTGATAAGATTACGTGAAGGAACCAGTGCTTAACGGATTAATTAAAGAAGCTCATTGTTACATGTCCAAATTAACATGTTAGATAATTACATAACTAAAACAAACTGAGGAAAGTGCAGAGGATGGGCCATGGGTCCATCCTACGGTTGGGTGGTCCCGGTTGACCGGGAACTTTTCTCAAATCTCGAGGAACAGTGGGATGATCGTCAAAGGACACAAACAACGAAAGCGCCAACCTAAAGTTATGTCTTACCCGATTTACGTTGTTTTAGGGGAACGGAATGGGACTATGCCTTATGGCAGAGAGGTTGAGCTTTGCATCCCTCTCGTTTCCCATTCTCCTTGAACCAAGTGCAGCATGAATCCGCTTCAGACCTGGCGTTTCTGCGTAAAGTAGTTCGCTTGGGGCCGACGCCAGTTGCTGTTAGGTAATGACCAATCAGGAAAACCCTAATCCTGCTCGATCCTAAGTGGAAATGGCCAAAATACTTCCACTACGTGGCAAACGCGAGAAGTCCTAGATAAAAAAACTCGTAACATTCCATGGGAGTGCCGGGCAGAACTTTCTAGACATCCTTTTCGATGGACTGCTAAGACGTGTCCTGGATGATATTAGTGGACATGTTACAGGTGGAGAAGAAACTGAAAGAATGGAATATCAAGGGAGTAAGGGCGCCCCAGGTAGCTATCCCACCAAGCGAGGATGATGACTTAGCAAGTTTCCACGCCAATCTTATAATCTAGGAAAGGCAAGAGATGGCCATGAGCCCCTTCAACCTCAACTTCCATTTCCCCACCACCCTACAAAGAGTGTTACCAATCAAGGTGGTGGAGAAGGTGATTAACATCGGGAGCAGACTCAAAAAAAGGTGGCCGGAGGAGAGAGAGTAGAACCCCACCTTATGGGCTACGGAAATTTCTGAATTTTGGCAAGATAAAGTTTTTGAGGTGCCAAGGTTTGTGGCCCGCTACAAATGCTAGCCTACGTGGAGAAGAAGAATCTGCGACACCAATCTGGACACGTGGGTGTCTTTTTGCAACACTCAACCCTTCGAGAGGAATGACCCAGCCTTCATGCCCTACCCTTGAAGGGTGGGAGTAGATTTCAACCCTAGTGTCCACAGTCACTACGACTTCCCTATAATCTATAATCCCCATTGTACTATATATGAAAATGCCATCGCCTTCACATCAGAAAACCTATATGATACCCTAATCCAATTTACTAACACATTCTCCTCGTTCCATGACCCCACTTTTATTACCACTTGTAATTACCTTAGATTGCTTAGGATAATTCTTAGGTAAGACCCCACCCTGTAGGAACGCGGCCTCCCAGTGCTCCATTTTGATCCTAACGCTATAGATAGTTGTGTGATGGATTGACTAATGATGTGCGGCACTCTATTGTCTTCATTTTGCTTATCTTTGCTAGAGGATATGAATGATAGCTACTTCACCCACTGCAATCATCCATTCCTCTTCTCCACCACTCTTCAAGTCTGCCTAAACCTCAAGGGGTATCTCTCCAAAGTTGCCAATTCCTTAGTAAATCTATTAAGCCTCCTTCCCCACCTCACTCCAATGACGAAGTTGAACTTCCATCACAACTATGTAACTTTACTATTATTATTATCAGTGTGGCAAAAAAATAAAATCACACGTTCCATTGCAAGTTACACATCCACCATAGCCACTGCAATTAGGGGTCCTCAAGTTAGGCATGCCCAATGGCCACAATCAATCCGCTCCATCCCTAGCCCTCTAGCCTCATTGCAATCCCCCACTTCTTGCTTAGGGCACATCAAGGGCAAGGCGCACCCAGAGAGGTAATACTCGCGTGTGATTAGGCATGTCACCCTAAGCTCCATCCCACTAGCATGCGCATAATGCACCACACAAAATGGCACACACCCACACAAACTGCACCTTTCTTTCCTTTCTAGGTAAAACAAAAGGCCCCACCACCTGCTTCAGTGACCCCATCATCCATGCAATGTGCTCTCCATCTGGTAACCATGCTGACCCACCAAACCAAGGGCCGAACGCAATAGGCATCCTCAGAAAGTGAATGAAGAAGCTCTTTTGGAGCAACGCAGGTGAACTCGGCCATAAAGAGTTAAAGGACGAATCCATCTCACACTATCTTAAATTTCAAAGAAGGATCTGTCCACAAGCCATCCTCCAAGCATGGATCCATCTAATACCATTTTGAATTGCAAAGAAGGGCCCACCCCTCAACATCCCTCCAACACCAAGCAGCATATCCAATGCTAGGGCCTCTCTATTCCAAAAAGCCCTCCCATATCAGGGCCCCTACTCAACCAAGGGCCTTCTAGCTTCCTTATCCCTCTAGTAGGTCCATCCATCCCTCTAAGACAAGGGGATGATCTCCAACTCAAGGGCCCTAAAGTTCCATAAATACCTCCAACACAACTCATACCCAAACTCAAAAATCTACTTGGCCACTCTAGCCATAGAGTTCGACTCATCCCCCAACAAGTGCCATGGGATTGGGACTCATCTAGGAGGGGGTAATGTTAACCCTCAAATGAACCAGGTGGAAAACCTAGAAAATCTAGAGCAGAAGACAAAGCCAAGGTAAAAGTGGAATGGAGAACAAAAGCACACCAAGAAAAATTGGGAAAAACAAGAAGTGTGAAAAAGTCCTAAATGAGGGAGAGGTGCTCAAGAAAAAGCACAAGTCAATATTTTTGCAAAAGAGCATAAGGCACACCATGATTTATTTTAAAAAGCACTAGTGGGCATTGACCCATCATGCAAATTGTAAATATAGATGGGCAATAGGAGGGAAACTAGGAGGATAGGATGACAATGGAAAAAGGGCCTAGGCTATGACTGGCCATGTAAAAAGGGGATGACTGTCTAAATGAAATTTAGGGCTTTATATATAAAGTTCAAAAAGTGAATGAGAGCTCATTCTTTGGTGTGTGGAAAAGTGGACTCTTCTTCTTCTCTCCTTCTCTTCTCTTGCTTGCTTGTGTGTGCTTGAGGGAAGGAGTATGAGAGCATGAGGAAGTGAGTGTGTGAAGGTGAGGGACCGCAGTGGAGAAGCTCCCATCTTCTCCTCTCTTCTCTTGTCTCCTGCGTGGCTATGGAGGATGGAGCTTGAAGGAAGAGGCTTGAGGATGCTTGAGCTTGCATCATGAATCCTAGGCTATCGGTGGGCTTGAGAGAGGAAGCAACTCAATCGAGCAACAAGGTAAGATCACTACATCCATAGAGAGGCAAGGCATGTTGGCTATGTGAGAGGTAGGCATTGGTGCTCACTTGGAACGCTTGATCAATAAGTGGTTTGTGGGTCTTGGCAATTGAGCTTGTGCTCGCCACTACAGTCCCCCAGTTTCGTATTCTATAGTATCTATTTCCTCTTTGGTCTCATCACTAAAGGAATAACAATCTTCATATTCGTTCGTCAGTTTTATTCGACTACTCATAATTCTCTAGGTTCTTGTATGTCTCTTCTTGTTAGTCGGGAACTAAAGCTCAAGATAGTGATCCTCAGAAACCTCGACCTTCCAAGACTAGACGCACCAAGGGGACCTACCCACCCACCTAAGACGCTGATTACCAATTATACCTCAAGTTCAAATCATGCACCTTAGACCATCACCATTGAGGCTCCATCCAAGAGATCGTGGAGTGTCCTGAGATTAGTTGTTGGATTGCCATCCAACTTGTCAGTTAGATATCCTAGGATTTCTAGTGAGGCCATCACCATTGAGGCCACCAAGAGATCGTTGAGTGGCCTGAGGTTAGTTGTTGGATTTCCATCCAACTTGTCAGTTTGATATCCTAGGATTTCCAAGAGCTCTCGTCTATTGTTTGGGACTTGGAATGTGACAAGGTTGGGATTTCCCCGTAAGCTTCTAGCTATCATGGAGACAATGTACTGAGGGTGTGTCCTTGGGTTGCCTTGATGGCTTGTTTTTACTCCTCATTGTCCAAGAATGGTAGGTCGATGGTAGCAAGAACATGCACCGAGTCTCACTCATCTCCTCAGGGCATGGGATATACTTGGTTAAGGCCCCATAGGATTTCCTAATATGACCGTCACCCTTGAGTATGATGGAGATGGCATCTATACACAAGTAGATTAGGTTCCAAGATGGAAGCTTGGACTCATAAACACAATCTTGTGTAGGACTGACAGGTACAAGACTAATACTAACTGATAAAGAAAAGCATCATCATGTATTCATTCATCTATAAAAAGTGGTAGTCAAGTACAATGTTTTATAGCTGTTGGGTGGGTACAGTTTTTCCTTTCTGTGCATATGGGATTCCCGCAGCTTGCATATTTTCATCCCAAACTGCCTCATACAAAGAGGCTACATTAGGTGTGATTGCTAATATCTCAACACTCCTCCTCAATTACAACTAGACAGTACAAAGTGTGTAGAGGCTTTAGTGAAAGTAACACCTGCAAAGTGTGGGCATACCATAAACATGGCAAAACACCAGAGGCTGTCATAGAAAAGACTAAGTGTGGGTACCACAAATATGATGGACATCCAGAGGCTGTAGTAGGGGCCTTACAAAGGCTGTAGTACAAGGCTACATGAGGAGTTTTATAAGCTTATGATAAAGACATTTGGGCTAGACATTACAAGGCTAAAAAATTTAGTAAAAAATAGGATCAAGGACTATGAGGCCCTTGCGATTTTTAGCATTTCTTTTGACATAGATCTTCGATTCATTGCAGTTCTTCTTGTCTAGCTTCCTATACTTGTACTTCACTTTGTTTGCCACTTCAAAGTCTTCATGATTTTTTTGCTTCTTCTTCTTATTCTTGTTCTTTTGGTCCTCTTAATATGCTTCTTCATTAACTTTGCTTGCAATAGTTGCATCAGTCTTTATGTCCATGTCCCCCTCAAGAAAAGGTATCATTGTCTTTGAGGTAGCAGAAATGTCTTCAAAATATTCAAATAAATTCATCAATTTCTCTTCAAAACAAGTAAATTCATCCATCCTTGCAAGCGTAATAAACATGTCTTCCATGTAGTTGAATTGAGCAACAAGAGTAATGTTACTCTTCATGAGAAGCATCTTCATAAAATACTTGATTTTGGTCATTCCCATGATGGAAATCAACTTCAAATGATTGAGAATAACCAGCAATGAGTTGATCATTGTATGTGTCAAAAGACACAAGCAATGGTAGTGAAGTATCAAAAGATACTAGTTTGAAAGTTGATTTTTGTTGCTTGAGTTTGACTTGATGATCTTCAAAAAGTCTTCATAGCTTCCCCTCCTTGCTGATTTGATGCTTGAATACTTGTTGAAAACTTTAGATTAGAGTGGCCTTGGCTTGGTTTAAGTGGCAAGAGAGAGAAAATGAAGGAAAAATGAGCTTGAATGTAAGTGGCTATGGCTATCCTATCAAAACAAGGACCAACGACTGGTAAATGAGCTCCCACTATCTCCACAGGTTGAATCTGCTCAAACCCTTTGAGATGAAGGACCCTCACTAAGGTTCTAACTCTCCTTAAGAGGGTTTGTACTCATTTTCCCTGATTTGAGAGATCTAAGCCTTCAAAGTGATTGATGTCCAAACTGCATCCAGATTTGGGAAAATGCAAATACCAGGCATAGTATGTATCAATCTCCTTGATTTTTATACCAAGAAGTTGCGTCTTGACTTGAAGAACAACTCTTGAGAAGAAAGACTAAAGAGATATGACCTGGTTGATGAGATATGACTGCTCCAACATAGGTAGGTAGGTGTTGTCCACAGACACAGTTATGGAAGCGACTCTGAAAAGAGGCAATGTTGAAGCTATACTTGCCCAATCTCAATGATTGAGGTACCAAGGAGAAGCTCTGGAAGTAGAGAAACACTTCTCCACAAGGAATTTTAGAGAGATTTGTCTTGTGGAGAGAGAAATGAAAGCTTCAAGCTGAAAGGGTGCTGCTGGCTATGGTTGCCATGGAAGCTTCATTGAAGGTAGGAATGCAAATAAAGTTGGAGATAGGGTCCAATACTCAAACTGAGCTTAGTAGAGATGGAAAGGAGCTGAGAGGAGTGAAAGGAGAGTTGGGCCATGCTACATTAGGTGTGATTGCTAATATCTCAATAGCTGTCATAGTAGATCTCGAAGAGGAATAAAAGCTAGCATGCAAGGCTTTGCAGGGCATAGTGGCTTATAATTAGAATCAATAGACTAGGAGCTTATACCAAAACATGGAAATACAAGCCCTAGCAAGCAAAAATAGGATAGAACTAGATGTAGAGAGAGAAAGAGCACTAGAAGGAGACATCACTCTAAGTGAGCTTCTAAAGAAGCAATTTACTAGATAACACATCATCAGAGCAGAGTGCCATGGCACTAGCAACGTTGCTACTTGTAGGACTAGGATTTAACCAAGGCTCCAAAAGCCAATAAAAATTCTTAGTTGTCACAAAATAGCTGGATAAATACTAGTCAAATGACGATCCGTATAGCTTTGTGGAGCAGTTCAAGTAGGTTTGTGAGACCAATGGTCTTCGGTCAATGCTTATTTGATAAGGGAAGGACTTGATTCACACAAGTCTAGACATTGTGAGTGAACTGACTTTAACAACCTCAAGAGTCTCTTCACTAAGAGATTCTCTGAGCCTGGCTACTTCGATTACTTTCTAGTGCGACTGATGAACGTCAAGTAGAAAGACAAGGAGGACATAAGAGACTACATCACCCACGTGCGGAGTCTCTTCAAGAGGATCCCAACTAGTGAGTGACCCACCGAAAGAGCAGTCTCCATGGTCTTCATTAATGTAATATGGAGCGAAGAGCTCTACAAGGCCTTGGTAGGCAACTCGAGCTTGCAACGAGATGTGCTAGATAGGGTCTTTGAAGAGGCCATTAGAGTGGACAACCAGCATAAGGAGAGAAACTCCAGGAGCTCAAATTGAGAGAATAATACCTCTAGGAACTCCAAGAGAGCTTCGACAACAAGTGAAAAATCAGGCCCAAGTACTCAGGATAAAGGCAGGGGCATTGACTCAAGCCAGGAGCTAGCAGAGATGAAGATGGAGCTAGCTAGATTACAAGAGATGATAAGATGATTGACATGCCATCACGTCCAATGTATGTATTGTGGCAGAAACCACCTATCACCTATTGAGTGTTAGGAATCTTGGTCCTGACCTTGTGCCAATTGTGGTAGGTTCTCGACCATGATGCCATGCATTGTAGACTGCCAAGGAGACTCCTGTACTTGCAACCATATAATCAACCATACCTAGCACATAGGCCGCCAAAATTCTTTGAAAGAGGAGCCCCACTGGCCCTCGAGGCACCCAATCACGAGCCAAGTTAACTATTCCTAGGATGGATATAAACCCTACGGGCATATCTAGACTACCTAGACTCTACATAACCCATCCACCGTGATACTCAAGTCCACGACGTGGAGGAGCCGAATGATGAAGAGCCTTACATGCACCCTTACGTCTCATATGATGAAGAGGGAAATGTAGTCCTTATGGACTACCAACTAGTACCAGTGATGGCATTACATAGAGGGAGAGGTAGAGGCTTAAGAGGGTAGAGCCAAGAGCCAACTTGCGATCACCCACCAAGGCATGTCCCTTCATGCTGCCTTGAAAGGAAACAAGCAAATCGAGATAAGGTTAACCTGAGATGCTAACTTGAGATGCATTGAATGTGGAATCACACATCTCTTTTTTTATTGTCCTAGATGGAAGCCATCTTCTAACTCAACAAATTAACAATCATCCCCATTGGGGTTGTTCACTGTGTCGAGACACTCGATGGGGAGCCATGTCTATCCCGTTGCATGTCATGACTTGCGCACACATATCATTGCCAGGGCCCAGTAACTTAGATGCAACCTCAATTGGAAAGAGGAGCCATAAGAGAAGGAGGAAGAAACTAGAAACAAAGGTTACACTGCAAACAGAGAGTGCCACAATGTTGTCTACTGGAAAGAAAGTGACAGATGTAGAAGCAAAAATGTCAGCCCCAAGGATGAATGAGAAGGGAAGTGCAAAGGTCAGGGAGTACCCCAACCTAAAGCACCAACTCAAAGCCATAAAAAAAGTGAAGGAGCGGGTGAAAGAAGCCCATGAACACTTAAAAGACATTGAGCCCATATTGGAAGATGACATAGATGATCTCTCAAGCATAGGCACACGTCGCCTCCACGACCAAAATTGAGAGATGCAACCGCACCACAAGCAGTGCCGCTTAGACAAAGCCTAAATGCTACAAGCCGGAAAATCAGTCAAGGCCATTGGCTAGGAAACGTAGAGATAGTAGAGCAACAAGCATCTAGTAATCTCCTCACCACACTAGTGACCACCCCCATGTGACGCTAAACCTAGGAGATCTGCTTAGGCAACATCTACTATTGTGACAAGATTTGAAATAGTGGGTTGAAGGATCAATGGGCCAAGGCACCGCTGACTTGCACGAACCCAATGCTGAAACATAGATACTAAGTCTGACGCTGCACTCAATGTCAAAATCCTTACATGTCAATGCTTTCTTGGAGGGCACTAAAATGCATATTGTCTTTCCAGTCTTAGCTCTAGGCGATACCACAAGGAAAGGAATTGTGGACACGGGAGTGGGAGTTAGTGTGTCGATGGGCCATGCAGTGCTCCAGACTTGGGATAACCCACTAGTTGAGACGACCAAGTTTGGCTAATAAAATGAAAGTGAAGCCATCTGGTGTGTTAAAGAATTGGCTAGTAAAAATTACAGGAGTTCGATTCTCGGTTGATTTTATAGTCATGATGAAGGGAGTGGACTATGATATCTTCCTAAGTTGACCTTGGATGCCCATAGTTACAATCCACTAATGCCAAACTTACCCCAAATCATATGAACTATTGGAAAAGTGAAAAATAGCAATCTCTATCGAGTCTGAGAGCATACCAATGATCTTTTATGTCTTGCCATACACTAAAGATGCATGTACATACTCGGTGTTAGGATGCACGTTTAAAAAGCAAGCTCATTGCAATGTCGACTATGAGTCCTAGTGCATTCACCTCATCATAGGCAACATATGTATAGTCATTGCTTTCAGCAAGGGCTACGTGACTCCTTCAAGGTCTGCAAAGCCACTGATAGAGAAACCCACCATCATGTCTAAGGAGGGGGGTTGTGACCTGTCACAACCCACCAAACCCACCATCATGTCTAAGGAGATGAGTGAATCACTAAAGCTAAAGTTGAGGCTTGTCACAACCCACCAAACCCACCATCATGTCTAAGGAGATGAGTGAATCACTAAAGCTAAAGTTGAGGCCTATGAATAAAGGCTTCAATGGATACCTAAACATCATAACCCATCACCTAGGAGCACACATCCCCGGCCCTACAAGGCTAAGAACCCAAGGAGGCCAAGTCAAAACCATAGACATCAATGTACGGTCAAGCTACGATGGGTCCCCACAAGACCTTATTGCAAGCACAAGGCTACTATGAGGGTAATACTTGGATCTGGGTACCTAAAGCCAAAACGACCAAAGGTCCTACTCAAACATCACCCTCAAGCTTGACCACATGAAACATCAAGACAGATCAGGCACTCAAGCCACAAGAGACCCAGGCTGCTAAATCCATAGAACCCCCATAGTCTAGGCTTGCAAATTTTAAAACAATCTATAGGCCAAAACCGCAAGTCGTTACTCACAAAATATCTCAACCTAGGCCTACTAGTGCCCCTCAAACCACAGAAGCACCATTAGCAATTGCAACCCTGCCTATTGAACAAGAGGCCCAGCCACAACCTCGAAAGCAGTCCAAGTTGCAATAATCACCTATGCTGAACTATCTTGTTTGGTCAAACCCCAACCACCGGACAGTGGGATCAAACCCTCTTACCAACAAAGATCCATTCTAATCCTGGCTGCCGCCACCACTGACCTAGCTGAGAATGCTAGCGATGACTTGGTTGCTTGCCTCGGATGCTTGGATGCCACGTTCACCATGCTTGCTAAGAGTTACGATCATTTGGACTTAGGCCTTGGACTTAGGGACTTAGGCCTTTTAGATGAGCCTCTAGCAATAGAAGTGTGCATGCTACCCTGCTCATGGGAGGAGTCTAAATTTGTATTTGTTAAAACTCCCCAAGTAGCTGAGGAACTCATTATCATCGAGTTCTCCATTGAGCAAGCGTGCAAACAATGCCTAATCACCTCTTATGTCAAGAGCAAAGTCCTCGTCACCATGGACCAAGAAATTGCGCAGTTGCAATAGCTTACTGCCAATGACTCCTCTTTCTTACACAAACGTATTCTCTTTGACTTCAGTGGGAACAACAAGGTTGCCACATCATAACCAATGCTGAGCAACAGCGTGCCATTAAAACCTTTGAGTATGATCCAACCTATGTAGCCCCTACCTCTTTTAGGGTGTTGGCCACCACTCACAATCAATCATTGGAAGATCATGTCATGAGCCAACCTTACCTAGATCGCATCCTTTTACTGAAGAAGAGCTACACATTGCTAGCATGATCAACTCTAGCAATCTTATCACTCATTGATATCTTAACCTATGTTACACATGTACGAACAGACCTCGAGATATGGACTGCCATGCTCGCTTGGAATATAACCCACAATTCTATGCCTAGCTTCTCCAAGGTCATGTCTCGTGCTCAAAGGTGCCTAAATACTAGTAGCCCTTCGCTCTCCAATCTTGGGAAGGATTCAAATCATTCCCAAGGAGCAAGGGGGTAGGTGGAAAGGAAACAACCATAAAAATAAAAACTAGAAAATAAAAAGAAAATTGGAAAAGAAGAAATAAACATGCCTTAAGATTCAATCAATGTTGAAATGACAAGACTTAGAATGTGGAAAAATTATCAGGGATGCTTTCGTATTGTGTGGATTGCTTGAAGCGGAAACTTTAATCTATATTTCATTTTTTCACATTCTCAAGAAGCTTTCGTGTATGCTTTATCTACCTCTTTGTGAAAGTCGACTCAAGAAAGCTAATGGGGCAATGATATATGATAGGAACCTAAAATGGCAAGGCAAGATAAAGGTAGCAAGCTCCCATTCACAGAGGAAGAGCAAGCAAAGTATGGCTTGATGGTAGAAACTATTGGAAGAGAGGGAGAGAGACAGAGTGGAGTGGAAGATAAGCCTTAGCTCATTGTTCTTCTTCTTCCATCATTCTTCCATCATACTGATTTGATTGAAAGAGACTTACACACATAGGTATGACTAACCAAGACTAACTGTGGTTAAGTCACACCGAGTTATTGAATATCACACACATGTATATTTGTATCTAGCTAATGGCGGTCACACATATAACTGAAGTCACAAACTACACCTACTTATTGAATATCACACACGTGTATATCTGTATCCAATGGCGGTCACACACATAAAGATAGACTGATTGAAGAGTAATGGGAGCTTGATATTCTAACACTCCCCCTCAAGCTCAAACCATCTGATAAACTCCAAGTAGCTATCTAAAGTATATGAACTTTTCTTTACCAAGAGACTTGGTAAATATGTTTACTACTTGGTCTTCAGTCTTCACATGAATCAAGTCAATCTGCCCTATAAGAACCATTTCTCTGATGAAATGGTAATGAACCTCAATATGTTTGGACCAAGCATGGTAGATAGGATTGCTAGCCAACATAACACTGCTGAGGTTATCACAATGCAATGTCACTCTGCTTTCTATTTGTATTTCCAAGTCTTTCAATAGTTTCATCAACCAAACTACTTCGCAAGCCACTAAGGTAGCTTCCTTGTACTCAGCTTCTATACTAGACAATGCAACAGTAGACTATTTCTTACTCTGCCAACTAATCATACTGTTGCCCAATCCAAAAGCATAATCACTAGTTGACCTCCTATCATAGGCACAACAAACCGAATCAACATCAGTAAACCTTGTCAAGTTAAGAGATTTTCCATATGCATAAAACAGCCCATAATCTGTAGTACCCTTTACATATCTCATGATCCTCATGACTGCATCTAAATGTGGTTTGCAAGGCTTTTGCATGAACTAACTAAGCAGCTCCACTGTATAACATAAGTCATGACAGGGGTAATAGTCAAGTATATCAAGTTGCCCACCATCTGTTGATACATGGTCACATTCTCTATGTCATTCCCAACATTAATCTATAGCTTGACATTTTGATCAAGAGGTATCTCCATAGGCTTGCATTCAGCCATACCATACTTCTGTAACAAGTCATGAGCATACTGCTTCTATAGCAGCCATATACCTTGAGGAGTAGAGACTATCTCAATCCCAAGAAAATACTTTGGTTCACCAAGGTCTTTGACTCTGAATTCAGCCTGTAAATATGATTTAATTTTAGTAATGCCCTCTTCATCATCTCTAGTGATGATAAGATCATCTACATAAACCACTAGAAACACATATCCATGATCTGTCTTCTTCGTTATCAGACTATGATCTGTATCACCCAATTTAAATCCATGTTGCTGTAAATAACTGCTGATCAGAGCATTCCATGCTCTAGATGCATGTTTCAATCCATATAAAGCCTTTTTCAGCTTACCACGCTGCTCCATATATACTTCCTCAACCAAATCACCATTCAAGAAAGCATTCTTGACATCCATTTGCCATAATTTCTAGCCTTTGCATGTTGCCAAAGCAATGACAGTTTTGACTGTTGCCATTTTAGCCACCGGACTAAAAGTCTCCTCATAATCAAAGGCCATATTGTTGTGCATACCCTTTTGCAACCAGCCTGGCCTTATAACATTCTAACAAACCATCTGACTTGCACTTAACCTTGTACGCCCATTTTCAGCCAATAGGGATTTTTCCTTTAGGCAACTCAACCAATTCCCATGTCTCATTTTCAGCCAGGGCTGCATACTCCTCATCCATGGCAACACACAAGTTATCATATGTAACTACATCATCAAACTTTGTAGGTTCTTTGTAACCTGTCACACTAGCCATATATGCATAATGGCAAGCTGAAGAACTAGTGTATGTAAACCTATCAGCTGGATTTCTAACTCTCTCAGATATCCGTAATTGTGGCTCACTCTGAGCTTGCCTCTCACGAGGTGGTACATAATGACTTTGCCTTGCTCCAGGCGTCATAATAGACGGAATGCCCAACTCATTATCCAAACTATTGCTATTAGATGACTTATAACCTGTTGTAAGTGGACCTGTCACATCGTCAAGCATATTTTCTTTTCCCTTATCCAATCTCCCCCTCACTGACATATCCGTGTCAGTGGACGTAGGAGTACAACTCCGCAAGTGTCCTAATCAAGGACTTGCTATAGGTGACCCATCACTTGTAGGACCACTCATAGATGTACTCACTATTGTAGGTGTATTTTTAGCACTATTAGTGTTGGTTCATCCATCAGTAGCCACTGCAATAGGATTACCATACCACGATGCTAGCTCATAAAAAACAACATCTTTGCTAATCAATGTCTCATGTGTAGACGGTACATAACACTTGTAAGCTTTCCGGTCTTGTGCATAACCAAGAAACACACTCTTGACAACTTTAGGATCCAATTTCTTTCTCTTTTCATTAGGAACATGCATATATGCAATGCCACCAAATACCTTCAAGTGTGAAATGTCAGGCTTATGACCATACAACCTCTCATATGGAGTTACATCATGAACCCCTACTGTAGGGGTTCTATTTAGTACATAGAGAGCAGTCACTACTGCTTCAGCCCAATAAGCATTTGGAAAACTCTTCTCATTCACCATAGTCTTGCCGATTCCATCAATACTCTATTTTTCCTTTCTACTACACCATTTTGCTACGGTGTATAGCTGCAAGTTAACTGTCTTTTGATCCCATGTTTAGCAAGGTACATGTCAAAGTAATTAGAGAAATATTCTCCACCTCCATTTGATCCAAGACATGAAATTTTATAGCTCAACTCATTTTCAGCATGCTTCTTGAAGTCCTTGAATGCATCAAACACATCATCCTTATGTTTCGGTATGTAAAGCCAAGTATACCTGCTAAAATCATCAATGAAGGATACATCGTAACGAGCACCACCAAACGAAGCATTATAAGATAGACCCCATACATCTAAATGTACCAACTGCAAGGGTCATGAGCTATTCTGTACATGTCTCATAAATGGAAACCTTGCTTGCTTTCCAAACTAACATGCATCACATACATGTCCAAAGTCATGATACTTGAACTTAGGTAGTCCAAGCACAATCTCCTTTACTGCATAGATTTCAACTTTTGTACATTCACATACCCAATCTTCTTATTGCATATCTCAACATCCTGTATAGCACCATCATCATGTGCAAACATGGCTGCTTTCAATTCTAGAATTGACACATCAAGAGTAAATATTCTGCCATCTCTTCAGCCTCTAGCAATATTTTTGCAGCCATTACCATATTCTGCAACAAAGCATCCATCTCTATTAAATCTTACCTACAAATTTTGTTCTGCCATTTGTCTAGCTGACAAAAGATTGGTTATTGTAGGTACATGTAGTACATCATGCTTGCTCTTTTTCTTGCCATCAGGCATCAATAATAGAACAATGCATGTGTGCTGAATGTCATGTTGGGTGTCATCCCCTACACACATAACCATGTGAACCTGCAACCATCTCGTCAAACCATTCTCCATGGGGTGTCATATGATTTGAAGCCCCTAAATCAATGTACCATCTCTCATCTCTATTCTACCTAGATGCAGTCGTGAAGCTGTTCATTTTTGTGGAAGCTCACGTAAACTCAACTTTACATATTTGTGGTCAGAGGGTTGAAATGAACTCATATGTATATGAGGAAGTAACCCGTGTAATCCCTGCCGACAGGATTAAAGTGTTGGGCCGCCATGAGAAGAATGGATTCCAATGGAAAGGATAACCTGAACTTCCAATGATTTACTGATTCCTAAAAATCCATGACCCCAAACCATACTACTATACAGTTCCTGTAGATAAATGTAATACAACGTTGTTCTCCCCAAACTAAATGTAACAGTTGGCTTATGCTAAAATTTGGATTGAATCCATGGAGGATTACTTCAAAGCAGCTAGTATTGCACCTGCCAATTAGGCTATGCTCGCCAAGCTAAAGCTCACGGGAGAAGCCAAGCTTTGGTGGAAGCAATGGTGTAGGGATCAAGGGATCGCGGAGGGATCCGTTACCTAGGAGAAGCTGAAGAAAGCCGTGCAGGAAAGATACTTTCCATCTACATATCGTACACAGAAGATGAATGAGTTCTACGAGCTAAAACAGCTGGGGCTCACGCTTGATGCATACTATTCTAAATATTTCTCACTTCTTAAGTATGCACTGTAGATGGACATGAAACAGCAGGTGTCCAAATTTTGTGCGGGTTTAAATCCACCAGTAAATACCCGTCTCGAATCTATGCATCCATCGGATCTTTAGGATGCACTCATTCGAGCGGCACCTATAATTCAGGAGGTTCATGCTAGACCAAGGGGTAACAAAACTTGGTCTTATAATGACCCGAACAGAGGAGCATTCAAACCTCAGATAAAGAGAGTTCAAGGTCATAATCAGGGACAAAGAAAGAAAGCAAGGACTAACAATGTCAACAACTTTGTTCCTACTCAAAGCAATGGCCGAAACCTCCGTTGTTTCCATTGCAACGAACCCGATCACTTGAAGAGGAAATGTCCCAAGCTTGGTGGGGGACACCGCAAAGTGCCTTTCCAAGGAACAGGCCGTGGTCAAGGAGCCGCTACCTGAGGTAGAGGAAGAACCGCCTACATTGCCAATAGGCAAATGTGCAATGAAGAAGAAGAGGAAGATCCGACCATGGAAGCAGAGTTCGAAAGGGCAACAATCCATGCCACCCTACACAAGAAAGGCCCGAATTGACAGTTCTCGGTGATTCAGACATCGTCGGACTATCAAGATAAAAGTTTCAAGACCTTGATTGATTGTGGCAGTACACATTCCTTTATCTCACTGGCATGTGCAAAAAGATTAGGAATAGCCACAGTAGAAGCACCTACCCTGCTTGTGGAATTGGCAAATGGTCGTGAGGTTACTTGTGCCAGGAAAACTGCTAAGGTGGAATTCTTTCTGGGAGGAAAGAAGACTTCGGTCAAATTCAGAGTCATGAATTTAGGTATCCATGAGTGTCTACTCGGAATGGATTGGCTTAAGCCTAATGACGCCCACATTCATTGTGGAAAGGGTCAAGTTTCCTTTCGAAACTCTGAAAGGGAATTAGTCACAACTCAAGGTGAGGCTGGAGTGCCAAGAATCCAATTGGCCAAAGTATCTCGGATCATAAAAGGAGTCAGAAAAGGATTACCTGTTTACTTGATCAAACTCAACAAGTTAGATCAGAAACAAAAGTCTAATGAAGGACCTTCTTGGCTAAAGGAATACACGGACGTATTCCCTGAAGCGTTGACTGAACTTTCGCCTCAAAGAGAAGTGGATCATGAGATTAGGTTAGTACCAGGAGCTGCGCCAATTGCAAAAAGACCTTATAGAATGTCCATACCAGAAGAAATTGAGCTGAAGGAACAACTCAAGCAACTACTAGATTAGGGCTACATCCGGCCTAGCAGTTCACCGTGGGGAGCTCCAGTATTATTCTAGAAAAAGAAAGATGGGACACTTCAACTATGTATTGATTACCGAGGATTTGAATCAATCAACGGTCAAGAACAAGTACCCTATTCCTAGAATAGATGAGTTTCTTGATCGTCTTCAAGGTGCAAAGATCTTCTCCAAGATTGATCTCAGGTCAGGTTATTATCAGATAAGGATCAAGGAAGAAGATATCTCCAAGACACCCTTCAATACAAGATATGGGCACTTTGAGTTCCTAGTTATGTCATTCGGACTTACGAATGCACCTGCCACCTTCAACAGGTTAATGTAGGATATCTTTAGGCCATATCTTGATGATTTCATGCTTGTCTTCTTTGACGACACTTTAGTCTATTCTAAACATGAAGAAGATCATGAACCCCAACTTCGGATTGTCCTTGAGACAATGAGGTCACATAAGTTGTATGCTAAGATGAAGAAATGAGCATTCTTCAAGTGTCAGATTGAATATCTGGGATTCATAGTATCAACAGAATGAATCTCAGTGGACCCAACCAAGGTCAGAGATGTGCTAGAATGGACAATACCAACCTCTGTCAAAGAAATACGCAGCTTTCTTAGATTGATAGGATGGTATAGGGTCTTCATAAAAAACTATGCTTTGATTGCAGCACTCCTAACGGAATTATTGAAGAAGCAAACTTCCATTGCATGGTCAACTCCCGAAAAAAATAGCTTCAACAGATTGAAGCAAAGTTTGATATTAGCACCTATTCTAAAACTTCGAGACCTCAATAAAGAATTCGAGGTAGTAACTGATGCTAGCATACTTGCCTTGGGGTGTGTACTCATGCAAGAAGGTCATCCTGTAGCATACTCTTCAAGGAAATTGAAGATTCATGAAAAGAATAATGCTACGCATGATCTGGAATTGCTAGCTGTCATCCATTCTCTAAAGCTTTGGAGACACTACTTGTTGGGTAACAAGTTTACTCTAATAACTGACCATAAGAGTCTCAAATGGATCTTTTCCTAGAACGAGCTCAACATGAGGCAACTTTGGTGGATTGAAGTGTTGGAGGAATATGACTTTGAAATTAAGTACTGACCAGGAAAAGAGAATGTAGTTGACGATGCACTTAGTCGCAAGGCATTCCTTAATTCCCTAATCTTGCAGAACCCATCAATAGCTAGATCTCTAGCTACAAAAGTATCTATGCCAAACAATCCAATACTTGAGTTAGCTAGAGAGGATGCATGCCATGATCCGGCCTACCAAATAATGCTAAGGGAGATCTCTATCAAAGATCAGAATCAAAAGTTGCAGGTATCATGAATTTTCTATGAATAGTGGACTTGTCTACTATAGAACAAGGCTGTGTATACCAGCAAGTCAGTCACTTAAGTAGAAGATATTATGGGAAGCTCATGATTCCCCTTTTTCAGGACATCCTGGCTATGCCAAAACTCTCAATGTAGTTTTAGGAAGAGCTACCATTGGGAGAGGTTCAAAGGTGACGTTCTCAAATATATCACCGAGTGTTTGTCTTGTCAAGGTATCAAAGCCGAACATGTCAATATGCCAGGGAAACTACAACCACTTGACATTCCCCAAATGAAATGGGAATTCATCAGTATGGATTTTGTTGTAGGCCTACCCCAAGTCCAGGGAGGATACAAATCCATCATGGTTATGGTTGACATGCTTACTAAGGTTGCACACCTTATTCCAGTAAAGACAAACTATAAAGCCTCAGATATTGCAAGATTGTTTATCAAGGAAATATTCAAGCTACATGGTTTACCCAGAAGAATCATTAGTGATCGTGATTCTCTCTTCATGTCACACTTCTGGAGAGCTATCTTTGAAGCTATTGGGACTCAACTCTGTTTTAGCACAGCCTACCATCCCCAAATGGATGCCCAAACAAAGCGAGTAAACCAAGTCATTGAGGATATGCTTAGGGCATACTGTTGTCGTGAGCCAAAGAGGTGGATTCAATAATTGCCTTTGGTTGAATTTTCCTACAATGCTTCTTACCAACAAAGCATTCAGATGGCCCCTTTCCAAGCATTGTATGGTCATGACTGTCGAAGTCCCCTAAACTTTTCAGATCCAACCTTAAGGGTTGAAGCTTCAAGGCAGATGTTGGAAGAGATGGATGACCAAATAAATTCAATAAGACAAGACATCCAAGCGGCCAAGGATAGAAAAAAGGCATATGCGGATTTGAAGCGTCAAGATAGAGTCTTCGAAAAAGGAAACATGGTCTTCATTTGCGTACGCCCAAAGAAGAGTTCCCTATCCTTAGGATATTACAAGAAGCTAGGTCCAAGGTATTGCGGACCGTACAAGATTCTCAAAATCCTAGGACCTAATGCTTACAGATTGCAACTCCCTGAGAACCTAAAAGTTCACAATGTATTCCTTATCAACCTATTGAAGAAATATGTACCTAATCCTAACCATGTACTTGATGACCAACAAGTTGTAATGCCTAGTCAAGGAGTCCTTAAACTAAGGCCTAATAGGATCTTAGATGTTAGGGAGAGACAATTAAGATCCAGAACCTGGAGAGAATACCTTGTCCAGTGGAAAGATTATCCCAAAGAGGATGCCACTTGGATAGATGAAGACACACTCAACTATCAATATCCCCAGTTTATCTCGAGATGAGGACATCTAGATTCCTCTAAGGGGGAGAGAATGTAATATATCAAATATTGAAAATTTCATGGGAAATTTTTTTTATCTTCTTCTCTCGTCGGCGATGGTCGTGCTGGAGGGGGAGAGGGATATGGAAGGGCCAGCAAGCTCCTTGCTGGAGCTTGCTTAGCCTCAAGGCCATGCATGCTGACATGAGGGAGAAGGAGGATCCCTCCCCTCCCCCCTATTTAACCATAGAGAAGGGCGTTGCCTCCAAGGGGAAGGGAGAGGAATGAAGGGCTGCCAATTACCTATGCTGCTACCGTGAGGACGAAGGAGGGGATGGAAACGTTGCGCCTACTGTATTACATGAGGAGAGATCAAGTAGAGAGACTGCTGCTAGTCGTGAGGGAGAGAAGAATCTGATATGTCACCAATGCCCTGGGTGGTGCCATTGTGATTGACGGCCACTATCGTCTGATTGCGCCGTGACGGCCTTACTCACCCCCCCCCCCCCCATGTGGAAAATATGGAAGCTCAGAAGCTTCCAAGGGGGGGGGGGGCTCTCTTAAGCCCCTTTCACCCCCCTTCTTGTGCCTTTCCAAAACCTTATCACCCCTCCACCCCCCCCCCCCCCCCCCCGGGTTTTAGAATCCCCTTAAGCCCCTTTCTTTTGGGCCTATTACCCCCGTGTCCTAAAAACCCCCAAGGTCCCTTCTTATGTTTTTTGGAACCTCACCCCCCCCAACCCCCGAGGTTTTAAAATCCCTTAAGCCCCCTTTATCCTCGTGCTAAAACCCCTTTCCCTTCACTTTGGAGTCACTCCCCCCAAGAGCACGAAGGCCTTAAGGGTCTTATTACTTTTTCCCCCCCGTGTATAATCCCTAAAAGCCCTATCCCTTGGCTTCGGGATACCCCCCCCCCTCCCTTGAACCCCTTTCACCCCCGTATCGTAAAACCCTCCAAGGGCCCTACTTGTGCCTATTATTACCCCCCCCCCCCCCATGTTTAAAGGTCTATAAGCCCCTTTTTCCCCAATAAAGAGTGGGCTTAGAGGTCCTATTATTACTCCCCCCTCGTGCTTTTAATCTCTCTTAATCCCTTTTCCTTGGGCTTTGAAGGCCGTGCAAAAATACCCCTTGGAACTCTCCCGCACCTTGTGTTTTTTCCACACCTTTCTATTCCCATTCATGTGAAGTTTACAAAGGCCATTAAGCCGTCCCCATGGTTTAATGGGTCTTAATCATGAAAGATTCTGAAACACCCTTTCAAATTCCCGACTTCAAGGAGGGAGCCTTCCAAAAACTACTTTCAACAAATGGTGCAAGGGAGCGACGGTAGAATTCCAAGGAGGAATTGTAAAGGTGCTTCCACATCCAAAAAACTACAATTGTGATGCCTCCTAAGAAAGTCCAAGGCGCAACTGTGGAAGGGTCATCTCCCGGTATCCATGTGGATATCTCACCCCAAACCCAGGTTCTCCTTCTCAATTTTTATTTGATATTGTTGCAATTCAAACATGCAAGGTTAATTATTAGAAATAGGACATATTTTCATCCTAGTTGTTCTTGACGAAGGAACTTAGACATCAATACTTTTAAATGAAACATGCAAATTAAGAAAGTATAAATGCATTTCTAGTGAATAGCTTATGCATTGAAATGAATTATAAGCTAGATTATTATCCATTAAAATAGTATAATTTGGTTAAGCTTAAAAGTATAAACTACATCTCGCACTATTAACCCATATCGCAATGAATCATCATGGAAAGTGCAGAGCATGAAATGACTTTTACGATGCATAAACTATATGAAATTATCATTGTCAACTGCATAAATTAGTAAGAAAAAGGTTGCTTATTTAGCATGAATTTTGTTCATAAAGAAAAGGGAAGATTAGTTGAACCTATGCCTGACCTCAAACCGACAAGTTAGGGTTGAAAAATCAATTTACACATAGTCAATGAATCATATGGAAGTAATCTCGAAATTATCTTCTAGAGTTAACCAAATTGATATAAACTTAAAACACCTATGCTGCAAAATACACGTTGGGAATGAGTTAAATTCCAAGAAATGCCTATACCTTAAATACTTTCCCACATTCCCTCAATGTAGGGACGATGAATTGTAATCGTAAAAGGAACTAGGGTTTGTCCCTGAGAATCTTACAAAGATGAAGCTTGGAAACCCTAGGTCTAATGAGTCAGGTTAAAGAACCTGAAATAGATTGTTTCGTGACTCCATAGTCTCATAGTTTGATGCAGCACTTGCGCAACATGTGCGGAGTCATATGATCTTGTGATTGGATCACAAGGGAATGGCCAAGTTCTCGCAATGAAGTTGGCATGTCCTTACGCAAGTTATCTTGCAAGAGGATGAATAATTATCCTAATTTAGTATCCTTCTTGAGTAAGGAAGATTGTTTGGAAACTAAAGACCAACCGATAAACTTAAGGTTTGACCAAGTCAGGTTAATAGGGTACGCCCTAACCCAGGATATAGGGGATTTTGCAAAGTTGCAAGTTATCTCGGATCGAGTGCTGGACGTATTCGAAAGGAAGGATTCATTCCTTAGCAGTTTGCCAACAACAAAAACGATCAATGGAAATGTTTGTGCTTGCTACAGATTTTAGAGCACTGTTTGGCTTTGTTTGATCAATGAATTAAAAGATAAATGGATATCTATACTTCAGGTTGAAGTCTTGAAGGGAGAGGCAGCTTTAGTTGCCCACGACTGCCTGCTTGACCCTAACCAAGGGGGTTGTTGACAGCGCTGGGAAAGTGGACCGAACCTGCCGTGAGAGGTCTCTCCGTTGAGAACTACTTGGAGCAAGAGGACACTTGGGTGCCAGGGGGGGCTCTGGCTGTAAATCCCTCACCTTCCGGGTCCTGCACAAGAGGCTAACGTTACTCGGGATTGGATCTCAAGGCCCACATACTAGTCTACGGGTGGAAACTTGGATTAGTGATCCGTGTGGATTGCTGGATAGTCTTCACGTAGATTGTGGATAAGCCTACGTGTTGGACTCTTTGTATTTCAAAGATAAATATAATAACCTGTTAATAAGGAACTTGTTTGATATTGTTTTTCTATGTCTAATGAAAGATTACGTGAAGGAACCAGTGCCTAACGGATTGATTAAAGAAGTTGGTTGTTATATGTCCAACTAATGTGTTAGGTAATTAAATAACTAAAACAACCTGAGGAAAGTACGGAGGATGGGCCATATGTCCGTCCTACGGATGGGTGGTCTCGATTGGCCACGAACTTTTCTCAAATTCACGATGGACAGCAAGAAGATCATCAAAGAACACGAACAACTAAAGCGTTGACCTAGAGTTAAGAGTAGACCCGATTTACGTTGTTTTAGGGGAATGGAATGGAACTATGCCTTATGGCAGAGAGGTTGAGCTTTGCATCCCTCTCGTTTCCCATTCTCCTTGAACCAAGTGCAACATGAATCTGCTTTGGACCTGGCGTTTCTGCATAAAGTAGTTCTCTTGCGTAAGGTACTTTCTTCTTTTCTAGCAAGACGCCACCCCTAGGAAGACAAGGCATCGGCCCCGAGTCTGACTCGTCCCCAGGAACCTACCAGGCCTTAGCTAGGCGATGATCAACTGCTCATGAATTTTCATTTCTTTTCTTTTCTTTGATAGGGGTTAGAACCCCTTTTTACACACCTTCGTATATATTTATTTTCTTTTAGATATTCAGGGTTTTGTTTCATCATCATTATTTTTCTTCTGGCAAGCTTCTCTAACTGCCTCACAAGTAACAAGAACTCCTAGAACGGCTGCCTAGCAGGCCAGCAGAATAGGGTCACTAGGACTCCCTTCTAAAACAGGTCTTTCGATGCTTAACAATGTCTTTACAGGAGGCAACGACTACTTAGACCTCCCTTCAGACATACTGAACCTAAACCTGGGACTTCATGCCTTGGACTCCGGTCCCCAATAAGAAAAGGAAATCCCTCACAAGCACACAAACACAAATAGTATAAAACACACGGTACTCATAAAGGATAGATATCACCTGGATAGGGCCACGAGAAGCTTCCGTGCAACAAAGGCTCCTTCCAAGCTCGTCTTTGAAACTGTCTAGCACAAAACTAAAACAGGAAACCATTAACCACACCTGCACTAAATAGATGATTGACCCTCTTGCCTAATGAAATAAAGCACTTCACTACAAAACTTGATCTGCCCTCTTGGCCTAATGAAATAAAATAGTAAAACCTCGCAAAACGGGCCCTCTTAGCCTAACGAGATAAAACAGAATAGCACCTACACATCCCTCCCCGAAATAGCACAAATATACAATAATAAGCTCCTTTCCAAGGAGAAAAAATAGGATTGTAGCCCTAAACTAAATGCATAAGGTTATAACCCATCCCTCCTACATATATAGCAAGAGGCGTACGCATAATATGTTGTCTAATTAACCTATGGGTCTAGGATAATAATGGTAGACTGGTCTCGGCTACTTTTTGCATCACCCATATCAACCATCGTCTGCCATATATTGCATGCTCTGATGGCATTCCCTACAAGCGACGGGGTCCTGTTTCATCATTGATCACAATATCCAAACTAGGACCACAATTGAAGAAAAGGTCTTCTTCATAAGCAATATTTGCATGTGAATCCGCAAACTGATTCTAGTAACGTGGGATCAGCTGAAAATACACTCTCTCAAACTCCTCAAGTAGGGTCATATAGCAGTCCGATGATACATACAAAGAGTGGGATTCCACACTGTGTATGTCCCATCTAGCTTATTCAGGATCAACTGGGAATCCCCTTTTACTAACAACCGACGAATACCACCTTGTTTGGCAATATGCAATCCCATAATCAAGGCTTTATACTCCACCATATTGTTAGTGAATCCTACCTCGAGATAAGCAGCTAACTTCATCGTAACTCTATGTCGGGGATCGCGAATTACTACTCCAACACTCCCTTTTTTATTAGGGCCCTTGGACGCTCCGTCAAAATATAATGTGTACGTCCATAATGGGTTTACACAGCCTACCATCAGAACTCCTCTATTCGTAATTATGATAATCAAAGTTTAGCATATTGAGAGGATGAACTAATGGCTCCATCCCACTTTCTTCATTGAACTCAACAGGGATACTTGTCAACAATTGTAAGCAGTGATGGCAGAAGACTTTGATCTCCCACACAAAGGTTCTGTCTTCTTGCTCAATCACTTTGTATCCTTTGCTCTACCATATGAGTTTCCCTTGATGGTATCTCTGCTCCAGATATGGGTGCTCCAAATAAGGAATTAACCGACCCATCAACCAGCTTTCAGCTCTTTTGTAGGTCTTAAATTATCCCCAGCATGGACCTGCAATGCATTTTCTTTGTATTAGCATACTTAGAAATAATAAGGTTTAATCTTATTAAGATTAACCTTATTTTTAAACTCTACTCCCTGTAGATCAGCTAGTAGAGCCATAGACCTATTTTTCCCTATCCTGACAATCTTGTAGGGGCCATCCCATTTAGGTTCCAGCTTCCCTGGAAATAGATCCCTACGCGCATCATAATATAGAACTAAATGCACGTTCTTAAAGGTACACTTCTTTGCTCTAAGGTCATACAAATGCTTCATCCGACATTTAGCTATCTCCTGGTGTAATAAGCTCTGCAACTTCAGTTCATCCAGATGGGCTAGGGTTGTGAAACGTTCAAAGAGGGAATCCTCATCTCCCAAAGAGTGGTTAATTGCAAACCGTATGGTTGGAAACTCAATCTTGAGGGGTAACACACACTCTTCCCCATAAACCAATTTAAATGGAGTATGGCCGGTAGCTCGCTTGAAGGTTGTATTATACACCCATACTGCCACATACAACTTCCTGTCCCAGTCTCGTTTCTTCTCAGAGACTATCTTAGATAAGATATCCACAAGCTGCTTATTAGTACTTTCAACTTGTCCATTTGCTTGCGGATTATAAGGAGTTGTTTTATTATGCTTGATTTGCCAAGCTTCAATCAAGCTTTTGATCACTTTGTTCAAAAAATGGGTTCCACGGTTCGACACTAGTTCCTTCGGTGGACCGAAACGGAAGATAATCTGCTCTAAAAGAAAATTGGCAGTCTCTTTTGCATTGTCCTGTCTCGTCGCCCGTGCTTCTGACCATTTTGTAAAATAATCAATTGCTACTATAATGTACCTCTTCTGGGTAGTAGACGATGGGGTAATAGGACCCACAAAATCAATGCCCCACTTCTCAAATGGAAGGATATCCATAATAGGCGTGAGTGGGCGTTTCCTATTCTCTCTACTGTCATGTCTTTGATAGGTATCACATTTCTTTACATACTCAAAGGAATCTTCGAAGATGGACGGCCACCAATATCCAGCTCGTAAAGCTTTCTGCGCTGTCAACTGTCCCATAAAGTGCCCTCCACATGTAGAGTCATGGCACTCTTCCAAGATGAAAGGAACCTCATCAGGCATCACACATCGGTGGTAGATATCATCAACACCTTGTCGATATAGTGTTCCTGTGATCAAGGAAAACTTCAAAGCCTATTGTTTGATTTTCATCTTTTCAGATTTTGATAAACCAGCTCCAGTCTCTCCTGTTGATAGATAATGCGTAATAGCAACGTATTAAGACGAAATGGAAGTTGTATCAATTTTAAACATTTCCTCAATATCACTTTCTTCAGCCAAAGTCTCTTTTGGCTCCCCAAAATCCACAAGGCGTTCCACAATACCCTGCAACCTCGATGGCTTACTCTTAATCTCATAATCGAACTTCTGCAAAGTGATTAACCACTTTGCCAAACGATCAGGTGGCTGCAGTTTGCTCATAAGCAATCTAAGCCCTTCCGCCTTCGTATAGAATACTACCTTCTCATAGAGGATGTAGTGCCTGAATTTCTTAGTCCCAAAGACCATCGCAAGACACAACTTCTCCATGTAGGTATAATTGATCTATAAAATGCCTGATTTCCAACTAGCAAAAGCTATCGGATGATACCACTTTTCCTCCCAGATTTGGGCTAAACAGTAGTAGCTGATACTATGCATGGTGGTTGCTGAAAATATATAGAACACCTCACCTCTTTTAGGTGCTTTTAAAACGGTTGCTTTTACTAGCTCCTGTTTCACATCCTTGAAAGCTACCTTACAAGGGTCTCTCCACTCAAATAGACAGCTAAAGGATAATAAGTTCGTTAATGGCAACGTTCTTTCTGCCAAGGCATTTATAAACCTCCGATAGTACCCTATCGATGACAGAAAGCTATGAACCTCTTTCGGAGTGCGTGGTGGACTCATAGCAACTATGACCTTGATCTTTTCAGGGTCAGTTGCGATCCCTACTGAACTGACTACATGACCTAGCAATAGCCCATAAGGTACTCCAAAGACACACTTCCATGGGTTAAGAGTGATGCAAAATTGTCTACAGCGTTCAAAGCACTTTCTTAAGATAATCAACATCCTTTCCCTTACAGTGGCGGCCCCTAGGTCATCAATAAATACTTTCAACTCATTTGGGGAGATGTCACCAAAGGTCTTGTCTGCTATTTGTTGCCATGATCCAGGTGTATTGCGCAAACCAAAGGCCATCACATGGTACGCAAAAGTACCAAAGACAGTAATAAAAGTTATTTTCAACTTGTCCTCTTCTGCAATTGCCATTTGCTTATATCCTGCAAAGCAATCCATAAAAGAATATATTTCCCTACCCGCTAATTGATCCAAAATCTGGTCAATAAACGACAACGGGTAGTAATCCTTAACTTTTTGCTTATTCAGCTCTCTAAAGTCTATACATAGTCGGATCTGGTTGTTTTTCTTCTTCCTGATAACAACTGGTGAACATCATTCTATGTGTTGTACATGAAAGATTAAACCAGCTTTTCTTAACTTCTGTAACTCCTCAAACAACCCGTCCCTCAATTCAAAAGGCATACGCCTTACTTTCTGACGCATAGTACGACTGCCTTCTTTTACAGGAATAGTATGAACAGCCAGGCTGGGAGGAATGCCTTTTGAATTCCAAGCAAAGATATTGCAGAGATATTGCAGATTTCTTGAATCAAGGACACATAGTCCTCCCTTTCTGCTGAACTGAGCATGGAACCTAATTTAATTGTCCGTGAATCATTCGGCATGCCAAGGTCCAACTCAATCACATCCGCATCTCTTATCCTATCCTGCGGCTCTATCGACTCATTTAGAGTTATCTGATAGATATCCTCTGTAGTGGACCCCTCTTTAGATTCATCAATGGATGATGTCTCACTACCAGATGGATCATCTCTGTTGTTTCTAATTCAGTAGAAGATAAAGGAGCTCTGTTACTTTGAGGAGACTCAGGGTAAGCATTGACTATCACTCGATTAGCACCTCTACCTAGAACCACTCAACCGACGGGTATATCGACTTGACAGTCTATTCGTAAGATCCAAGGCCTGCCTAGCAAGACTCGATAGCTAGGACGTCCTGCAAATCTTATCACTCTAAAGTCCAAGAAGCATTCTACACTTGCGACGGTAACATGGACCTTAGTAACACAACCTTCTGGTTGTCTTAGACTATCATCAGCCATTCTAAGAAAGGTGGAGCTATCTTTTTGGATGCCAAGACCCAACCTCTCCATCAACTCTGAACTCATGATATTGACAGAGGATCCAGTGTCTATAATAGCATGTTCCACCAATATTCCATCCACATAAGCTGGAACCCTAGGGTAATTCTTTTCAGTATGATCAAACCAATCTTCCCCTACTCGTGCTATGCCCAAAGGTTCTACAATATACCCAATATGCAAGATCTTCTTAAATTCCTTGTGTACTCCTGGAGATAATTTAATCAATTGCAAGAGGTTCACATATGGTTTGACTTTGCAAAGAGAACTTGCTAAATCAAAGTCATGATAAGTAGCCAAAGCTCTATTTTCTCGCCAAACCATCCTCTCTTTTGGTCTTTGGACTAGTTTTGGTGCTTCTTTCTTAGCTCTTGCCTTCTTTCTTGGCACTTCTTCATCCTTCTTAGGGTCGCCTTTTCTTTCAACAACCGGCCTTAGATGTCCACCTTCCATGCTAGGATTCTGGACTTGCGTCCCCTTGTCCCTTTGTTTAGGGTTTCCCTCCACCGGTTTTGTATTATCTTGTCAACCTCTTTAGCCTTTTGGCCTCTTTTCACGGCTCTTAAGTTAGAGGTTTCAGCATCATTGACTTGTACAGCCTCAATAAGGCTGACTCCATTGCCTTGTGGCAACTCTTCTATAGTGGTCTTTTCCCTTTGCAATATTTGTCTTGGTACATCATTTTGTTGCAGGTTATTTCTTTGCGCTCTATGATTCATGAGACCTAGCTGTTTACTCCCTTGTTGGAGGGAACTAATCTTACTCCAACAGATAGCCGCTAAATGGCCCGACTTCCCACAAATGTCACATTTCACATTTGGACAGT
Source organism: Lygodium microphyllum (assembly GCF_053477565.2). Lineage (NCBI taxonomy): Eukaryota > Viridiplantae > Streptophyta > Polypodiopsida > Schizaeales > Lygodiaceae > Lygodium > Lygodium microphyllum. Next base: position 85,187,688 of record NC_141156.1, read on the forward strand.
TTCTGGGGAAGTGTTGCTCACCACACCACTTACAACTGAATCTTGAGGGTCCACCCTCTTCAGGGCATCGACTCCCTATCAGATTTTGCTGCTTCTTCAAGAAATTAACGTCGATAGCTATTTGTCGATATTGTTCGAAAATCATGTCGGTATAATGCTTCATCATATCATTAACTTCTCCAAGGACATTAGATGCACTCGACTCGTAGCCTCGATTGTCTACCTGTCATTCTATTGGCCTAACAATCTAATTTGGCATTGGTTGTTGACCCATAGAAACAACATTAGAATTTGAAACTTGGCCTCCAACATTTGGTGGAGCCAAGTAACTTGCCATAGGCATAGTCACACTGGGAGGAGCTGGCAGCAAAGGTACATTTTGAACCACGCTCCCTCTCCCATTAGGGTTAGTCATAGGCATCCCTTGACTTCCATTCGTCAATGGTAGGTTGCCTCCAGGTACCAAAACCCCATTAACATTCATTCGAGAGGAGTAGGCCATTTGTAATCGTGCTTCTACTCGTCCTGCCCGCGTAATAGCGGTGTCTATATCTGCCAAGCCTGCACTGCTCAATTGTACTTGGATATTAAAATCCAATCCATGCAAAAAGTATTGCAATTGGGCAGCCGGCAGAATGGGAATGTAAGTTTGTAACTTACGAAATACTTCCTTCAACTTCTTGGCATATGCTTTTACATCCTCATGAGGGTCTTGGCATGTTACATTCAAGACATGCAACCAATATTGGCCACCTCTTTCAGGGGCATACTCTCCTCGAAAAGCTCCATAAAATTGATCAATTGTGGTTATGGTTCCAGATTCTATGCTGTGATACCATACCACAGCCCTTCCTTTTAATGTCATATTAAAGAACATCATGAAATGTCCCTCGTCTTGGATGCGATAATTGAACATCAATCTTTGAAATTCACAAATGTGAAATTCTGCATCCTCTTCCGCTAACCCATTAAAAATGGGCAAGGGAACTCCTAAGGTTGGTAAATCTAGCGTCCCTGCATGAATTGCAATGGGTTGTGCCATGGTGACAATTGGATTAACAATAGGAGCTTGAACAGGTGGATTCACCCCTCCACTTGAAGTGGGTAGACTTGGTGGAAGAGAGGAAAAACTTACGCTTCCTCCAGCACCTAACAAACTATGTGGAGCAGTTGGGTGACTAAGACCACTGCCTCTTATATGTACCGGGCTACTTCTTTGAGAAGAATGACGACTTACAATATCTAATCGCTACCTAGCCCTCTCAGTGTTAGAATATCAAGCTCATTTAGTGTGTGTTGACCGACATGAGCTGGACACAGCTAGTCTAGCCATAGTAGTTAGATACATTAAATAAGTCGGTGCCTTTGGTGTGAATGGTCTTATGACCGTAGGTTGTATCTTTCAATTTTTGAGTGTGGTATGGATAATAGAGTGTGAGAGAGGAAGCTTATTGCTTCACTCTGTCTTTCCTCAATCTGCCTCTTTGAATTAGAACATGGTATTAGAGCCATGAATAAAAAAAAGACTGGGTGCCTGGGAGTGTTGCATTGGACTTCAGGAGCTGAAGTCAAAGAAAAGGTTATTCTTCTTCAAACAGGCTGAAGCCATTGGACAATGGAAGGTGTGAAGTGTATAGTGGTATGCTTAATGATCAATGGCAGTGTCAAAGGCTTGTTTGTAGCCTTGAGAGGGATGTATTGAGCACCTTAGAGTGCTTCATTGCCCTGGTTAATAGAATCGTGAGCTGTGCTGCCCATCCAACCAGTCTACGCTGTTGCGCCTGGTTCATATCCATGTCCTACAGCTACTAAATGAGGCATCATGCATATTGTACATGCTCTAAGCAGTGTATGCTGACCCTGGGTGTGACCTTGAAGGTCTGATATGTTAATGGAAGCTTGGGTGATGAGAGGCATGGACTGTTATGCAGGTATACAGGTCTGAAACTGAGAGTACACTGCTGAATACAGTGATTTACATCACTGTTTTGATCCTGAAGAGCACTTGAAGCTCCCTAATAGGCTGGGAAGATTGCATTACAGACAACACAAGTCAAGAAGTCATATGTACTTGATGTGAAGTACTTGAGCTAAATTTTCTCAGTAAAATATTCAGATCTGAGAACTGTTCACTGCTGAAAACTGTCATGTACTGTCAGTGATAAGCATTAGATACTACTGATGCAATACAGGTCATTTCTAGAGCTCTATCACCTATGAGAGCTGTCACATACATGCTGGATGTATGGAGGCTTGAAACATTCAATGAGTATCATTGAAAACTGAAGTCTGGAGCTGAAGTGAATGCAGACATATTGTCTTGGTCAAGTACAAATGGTTCATGAGGTTTTATGCTTTGGTCAGTGAAAACAGGTTGTCTATGTATACCTAGATGCTCATGTATTGACCTCGCCATTACGAAGTAAATGTATGACATGATCGGGAGACAATTTGGGGCTGATTGGAACTTGATATGCTGAACTTTGGTTGATTGTAACCTGCAATTGAATTTGTTGACACTTGTATGTGCTGGTTATGCACTGCTCTGTGTCTCTATGCTTATGTCTGAAGTGGCATATGTACCAGCAATCAACTAAGCAGTTTTGGAATATGCATTACGTGTATCCAGGTGGAGTTTGACTTTGGAAAGGCTGCTGTAATTGCAGTTTACAGGTTTGGACTACATGTTTTTGGACCCTGGTAGTGGGTCTGCAGGAGTTAAATTTGAACCGAACATCAGGCATATGTATTGGCAGTTGTCTTTATGAGTTGGATCAACCGATTGTGACTTTGTTTGGGCTGATATTTGACTGAAATTTATTGGTTTTTTTCTGTAATTAATTGCAGAAAACTGTCATAAACAGTTCCGGGCTGAAGTTGAACTGTTAAGAAGATCTTGGTTTGCAGGTAGCCAGGCAAGGTCTGCAACATGGCAAATGCTGATAGAACTGATAATGTAACCCAGATTGTGGGAGAAAAGCTTGATAGCAAAAATTATGCAATATGGAAGTTCCGCATGGAGAACTTTCTGATAGGCAAAGGATACTAGGACTTAGTGACAGGTGTTGAGGCTGAACCTGAAGTTCCAGATAGGAATCCTACAGCTGATCAAAGACGAGCGCATCGAGCTTGGACGGAAAGAGCTCGGAGAGTTTTACATTGGCTGTCATTATGTATCTCGGATGCTATGGTGATGCAGATCATGAACTGTAAATCCCCAGCAGATGCATGGAACATATTGGTCAGGTACTATGGCACAACTACGAGTGCCAGGAAGATACAACTGAAGCAAAAATTCAACAACATAGAGAGGAAGAACAGATCCATACAGGACTATGTCACGAAGATTAAAACCTTAGCAGATCAGCTCGCATCTGTTGGCTCACAGGTAGAAGATGAGGATATGGTTGCAGTGACCTTAAATGGCTTGGGTCCGGAGTACAAGTCTTTTGACACTTCAGTATCTGTGCGGGCTGAGATGCCTGATTTTAATGAGCTGGTTGCATTATTGATTCATGAAGAGGTAAAGCTTGGCTTAGCTACAGGGTCAAGCAGCTCAAAGAATAAGGATGCAGTTTTTTATTCGAATCAGCGTGGTCGTGGTAGCCGTGGTAGAGGCTATGGATCTGGTAGAGGAGGCCAGCAGAATGCATCCTATAGTAATAGCAATCAGTAGTCATCAAATGCAAGAGGTAGTGGCAACTTTCGAGGCAGGGGGAGATCAAACTCCCGTGGCAGAGGCTCATGGCAGCAGCAGCGTCAGTCAGACAATCCAAATAAAGATAAGGATTGTCACTACTGCGGAAAGTATGGGCATATTGCAAAGGATTGCTGGAAAAAGCAGGGAAATCAGAAGGGCAAGCAGCATGGACATTATGCTACGCCCAGTCAGGCAGATGACTCTAGTGATAGACTGTTTGCCATGCAATATGTCAAAGATAAGGCTGCTGAAAAATCATCTGATGATGTAGTGTGGTACATTGACTCGGGGGCGTCGAATCACATGACCCCTCATGGTGATTGGTTCACGGATATGGTGGCTGAAAAGCATGGCTATGTATGCACAGGTGATGACACGCAACATAGCATTGAGCATAAAGGCAAAGTGCCTCTGGTTGTACATGATGGCAGGAAGAAGAATCTTCATGATGTTTTGCATGTTCCTTCGATTACGAAGAACCTATTGTCTATGGGCCAAATGACAGAGCAGAACTTGCAGGTTCGCTTCAATAAGCATGGCTGCTTTATTGAAGAGTTTGGCAATGGATGTAAGTTGATCGCGAAAGGCCACAGAAATGGAAGAATGTTCACTCTTGATGCTACACTGCCAGAGCTGAATTCCGCTATGTTTGCCCAGGGTTCTGGCACTATCAGGGACTTAGAGATTTGGCACAAGAGAGTGGGGCATGTCAATTTGCAGAGGCTGCAGACCATGCAGAAGAAGCAGCTAGTAACAGGGTTACCTAGATTCCAATATTCAGATATTGGTCATGTATGCGAGGCTTGCCAGTTTGGTAAGCAGTCACGATTGCCGTTTGTCAGGCATGTAAGACAGAGTACACGACCACTGCAGTTAGTTCACTCTGATGTTTGGGGACCAGCTCATAATGCATCTATGGGGGGTTCCAGATACTATGTATCTTTCATTGATGACTACAGTCGATATACCTGGCTTTACATATTGAAAACAAAAGATGAGGTCTTTGGTGTTTTTCAGAAATTTAAGGCACAAGTTGAGAAGGAATTTGAGTGTTACATCTCTTGCTTGAGATCTGATAGCGGTGGGGAGTATGTCTCCAATGAATTTGCTAATTTTTTGGCTGAAAATGGCATTCGTAGGCAGCTAACTTGCAGCTACACTCCGCAGCAAAACGGAGTAGCTGAAAGGAAGAACAGGGTTCTGATGGAAGCTGCTAGGGCCATGATGAATGAGAAGCATATGCCGCTTTACTATTGGGCAGAGGCTGTTGTGACAGCCACATATATTCTGAACAGGACTCCCACTACAGGCATTCATGACATGACACCGTTTGAGAGGCTCTATGGCTATAAGCTGGATGTAAGACACATGAAGGTCTTTGGCTGTCTTGCTTATGTGCACATTCCAGATGAGAAAAGGAAAAAACTGGATCCCAAAGCGCATAAGAGTGTGTTCATTGGATACTCGCAGGAGAAGAAGGCATATAAATGTTATGATCCCTCTACCAGGGAGACTTTGGTAAGCAGGGATGTCATCTTTGATGAGCTGGGCTCTTGGTATGTCTCACCAATTGCAGTACCATCCGATCTGCCTTCCACTCATGTCTCTACAGTTGATATGCAGCAGAGCACTGCTATGACAAGACCTATCAGTCAGACAGTATCCCCATGGACAGGGAGATTGAGGAGCTCACCGTCCACTGACACGGGCATGTCAGTGAGGGGGAGACATGATGTCTTGGACAGCAAAGGAAAAGAGAAAGTTATTGAGGATGGTATGATGACACCTGGTAGAATGACTTTGAGCTATGAGTCTAGTGATACTTTAGATAGTGAACTTGGTATTCCGACTGTCTATACGCCTGGCACGAGGCAGAACAGGTACATTCCGCCTCATGAGAGAGGTGAATCAAGTAGTGCACCACAGCCTAGACGATCGCAGAGGGTCAGATACCCTGTTGACAGGTTGACATACTCTGGTTATTCTGCAAAGCATTATGCATACATGACAAAAGTGATGGAGATCAAAGAACCAAGTACTTATGCTGAAGCAGCAAAGGATGAAAATTGGTGCATGGCTATGGACGAAGAAATGAAAGCCTTGGCTGAAAATCAGACTTGGGATTTGGTACCACTGTCTGAAGGGAAAAAGCCTGTTGGCTGCAAATGGGTTTATAAAATCAAATGTAAGTCTGATGGCAGTGTGGAAAGGTACAAAGCAAGGCTGGTCGCTAAAGGATATGTTCGGCAGTATGGCTTGGATTATGATGAAACATTCAGCCTGGTTGCAAAAATGGCAACCATACGAACTGTTATTGCCTTGGCTGCTGCAAAAGGCTGGAAATTGCAGCAGATGGATGTTAAGAATGCATTCCTCAATGGCGATTTAGCAGAGGATGTATACATGGTTCAGCCGGAAGGGTATGAGCACCCTGATTTTCAGCATTATGTGTGCAGGCTGAAAAAGGCACTGTATGGGCTGAAGCAGGCTCCGAGAGCCTGGCATGCTAGGATCAGCAGTTACTTGCAGAGTCTTGGATTTGTTGTTGGCAGGGCTGATCACAGCCTGTTTACAAAGAAGACTGACAGTGGCTTGGTAGTGCTGGTCATATATGTTGATGACCTGATAATCACTGGAGATGATGACATGGGAATTCAACATGCTACAAAGATGCTGAAATCTGAATTTGACATGAAAGATCTGGGAGATCTGAAGTACTTCTTGGGTATTGAGGTTGTACCAGCTGAAAATGGCTTATGGCTGATGCAGAAGCACTATGCCATGGAAATGCTTAAGAAGTATGGCATGGCTGAATGCAAACCACTGGATACACCTCTGGACCAGAATGTAAAGCTAGACATGAACACTAGGGCTGAAGTAGAAGATGTGACTATGTACAGGCAGATGGTCGGAAGTCTGATTTACTTGACCATCACTAGGCCTGACTTGAGCTATGTAGTAGGGCTGATAAGCCAGTTTATGCAGAAGCCGAGAAAGCCGCACTTGGATGCAGTTAGACGCATCATGAGGTATGTTAAGTCTACTGTAGACTATGGGCTGTTCTATATCAGAGATAAGCCCTCGATACTCATTGGATACACAGATGCAGATTGGGCAGGATGCTCAACTGACAGACGATCTACGAGTGGCTATGCCTTTGGCTTTGGTAGCGGCATGATCAGTTGGAGCAGCAAGAAGCAGCCTACGGTTGCTTTATCTAGTACTGAGGCAGAGTACAGGGGGGCTGCATTGGCAGCATGTGAGATTGCTTGGCTGCTCAAGCTTATGGCTGACTTGGATATTCAGGTTGATGCTCCAGTGAAACTGTTATGTGATAATCTGAGTAGTGTACTCCTGGCCATGAATCCAGTTTACCATGCTAGGACAAAACACATAGAGGTACACTACCACTTTATTCGTGAGATGGTCCTTGCAGGAAAGGTTGATCTTATGCATGTGAGGACTGATGAGCAGGTAGCAGATATCTTTACCAAGTCTCTGGGTAAAGATAAGTTTTGTGGTTTTAGACAGCTACTTGGAGTACATATGCTGTCTTGAGCTTGAGGGGGAGTGTTAGAATATCAAGCTCATTTAGTGTGTGTTGACCGACATGAGCTGGACACAACTAGTCTAGCCATAGTAGTTAGATACATTAAATAAGTCGGTGCCTTTGGTGTGAATGGTCTTATGACCGTAGGTTGTATCTTTCAATTTTTGAGTGTGGTATGGATAATAGAGTGTGAGAGAGGAAGCTTGTTGCTTCACTCTGTCTTTCCTCAATCTGCCTCTTTGAATTAGAACACTCAGCACGTTCTGCTTTTTGGATTTCGGCTTGACGGTCATTGTCAGAGGACATAAACCAACTTCCTTTTGGTCCCTAGAAACCCTAGATTCAAAAACCACCACTTATAGGCAGCTCCCGGTAGACACACCACTGATGGGACCTAAAATGGATTGGCACTAGCTATGGCACTAGCCGGACCTCATACTCATGACACACAAACACTCTCACGACCTCGCAGACTAGGAGCGTCAATCTAATGCTAAAGGACAAACTGCCCTAAAGCTTAATTCATGCGTTTATAGTTTATAGTCCAACATTTTCCTAAAACTCCTCAATGGGAGAACCCAAAGTACATAGGCATAAGGCCTCGTCACACACACATAGAAGGCACTCCACGGACTAATAGTCGGAGCCCCAATGCAGCTCTCCTACATCGCAGGAATTGGCCCTTTGATGCCCTGCTAAACATATAACAAAAACGAGCACAAACTCCTCTCAAGGTACCAATATTTTATGTTCCAAGATGTACCATTCCTCACTAAATAGTCCCTTAGGAAACCGACCTTCTACCCTACGATAAGGAATAACCTCACACTCTCAATCGTGAGTCAAAGTCCTAAGAAAACAATTGCTATGAAGTCTAGGAGATTTTTCTGATACCTTTTAATTATTATGCTTAATGCAAATTGTTTACGACTCAGACAAAAGAAAAATCAGCATCGTGCATGGTGCGTAACCAATCTTTCCATGAATTTTACTAGCGCGTGCTGCATTGAAAGGGGGCATTGAGCCATATGCTCATGCTACCATCCTCTTTATTCAAACCGGTTCCTATATGCCAAGTGCAATGCATAAATCAAATCTTTTCTTTATCTCTCATCGTTTCAGCCCCTCTTCAGCTAACTCTTAGCATTTTGCATTATTGATCGGTTAGATAGGGTTTCTATGCATTTTTTCCTTTTAAAAGAACGATAAATACGCACAAAACATAGAAACGATGACAAATCGAGGCCAAACTCATGCTTTGCCATCGTTATACATTGCAAAAACATAGATATAATTTCCCCTAATTTTCCTCAACCCGTTTCCTATTTTTTCCTAATTTTAAACTCATTTTTTTCCACTTTTGGGCATTTTTCCCTATTTTTCTTTAATAAATAATGACTGAAAATGAAAGTTGATTGTGGGCTGTAGCCCGTAGGTTCATTGACAGCAAAAATTGGATTTAGTTGGTATGACATATCATATTTCTCATTTATATAGCAAAAACCCCAATTTTACCCTTAAAACATATGTTTTTCATATATTTTGACACTAATTCCGGCCATGTAGCCTTATATTTTCTGATTTTCAGGCTGCAAAAAATTGAAACTCATGGGAAAAAATATCATAATGAACTTTCATCCCATATGAACAAGGTTTCATAAAGCAAGTAGCATAAAAATATCATTTTTTTTTATAAAAATAGCATTACCGCTTATTTTCAGGTCTCAGTTTCTTGGTCTTGATTACGGGACTCATTTCCAGCATGCATTTAATGCTCAGCATGACCCCGCATTGCCGTCTCCAGTCCCTCTTCATTCATGGAGCAATCCGATGGGACGAGCATCCGCCATTCCTTCTTCTTCTTTCTTCTTCCCGCGTGCACCACCCCTTAGAGGAGAGAGAGGGAGGAGAGAGAAAGATTGATTTTCTCTCTTTGTCTACAGTCAGTCATTTCATGAGCGAGAGGTGCGATTTGAAGCGAAGAATCAATGTGGTTTGCTACTACCTTCATTGCTATGGCTTCTTCATAGACATCACATCTCAATTTTTTTTGGGGGGAGGGGGGGCATCAGTTCTCGTCACGCTGATCAGCGTGACGACATACTCCCCTCCTCCATGAAAAATCAAGAGGGGTGTCCCAAGAGGCACCCCCTTTGGTCCTCCTCTTTGGCCACCTCTTCATTTATGGCCCTTTTCCTGGCCTTTCCCATGTCCGGTGTCCGAATCACATTCCGAAAAATTCTGGGCATCCGTCTCGGCATCCTGGACTAGCCGGTAGCTTCCTTGACTCGCACAGGCACACAAAAAAATTACTAAAATTTTGGAAGTCTTGCACGGGCGCCTTTAAAGCACTTGACACTTAAAATCGTCCTAGGTTGAGGGGTCGCCCTAAAATCCAGCTTTCATCAACTCAAGTAAGGTTGAGTCCCTAATCATGTTGGCCTTCTTACTCTCCAAGAGGCTTGCTTTTGATACCTAGTATCCTTGGCAGTGCATTTAAGGTTTGAGGGTCTTCTCCAATTAGTGGGTTTGTGTAGGCTACTTATCTTCCACTTGATTTCCCTATTAGTTCAGCCAATCCTCAAATTTAAGTGTGCTCAAGTGTTCATGGGGTGCTTCTTTTCATGTGCAGTGCAAAATCAGGATTTTTACTTTCTCAATGCACTTTAAGTGATTATTTATGTAGTGTGTGACTGAGATGAAAATAATATGATGCAATGCACTTTTCTAGTCCACTCACTCAAGTAATGTTCACTCTAAAAGGTTTATTTGGATCAGTTAAGATGTTTTGGATGGGTAGCCTAAGAGGCTTTGTTCGAGGTTGCTTCCTAGGTGGCCAAGTTGTGATCTTTGAAGTTTGGAGGCTCTATGAGCCTTTCAACATATTTGGATGCCTATAGGGGTGTTGCCTTACTTTTTGGGTCTTTCTGGCATCGGATGTGCTAGATTGATCACTTTCCAACTTCCAATTACTATGTCTAATTCCTAGAATAGAATATTGTCAAGAATCGCGTGATGAGGAAATTTGCTTGAGTTGATGCGCCAAACACACACTGTATACACAAGAGGAAGCTCACTCAAAACTATAAGAAGAGAGATGGAGGCCAAAACATTTTCTTGCTGATTTTTATTCTTCTTCCACGCACTATACAATGTACACAAAGTATAGATAAGATACAACATAAAAGAAAGTGGTCTTCTAAGTCAAATAATATATAACCGACTACACTAATCGATTGGCATTATATATTTGCCAACTGTAGGTAGGTGTAACAAACTAAATATAATAAGTGATAAGTCAGTGGCCATGTGAGTATCATAATGACCACCACATGCTAAGTGTAGATGTGGGGACTCATCTAGCCAAGCGGTTCATCATCAATGTCTGCATGTGTTGAGCTTTCCATCTCACCACTCCCCCTCAAGCTCAATTCTATCTCTGCAACTCCAAGTAAGCTTCAAAAATTTCGAAGCTTCTCTACACCCAATTCCTTTGTGAAAATGTCAGTTATCTAATCCTATGTGTGACATATACCAAGTCAATCTCTCCTACAAGTACATTCTCTCTCACAAAGTGGTAGTGCACCTCAATGTGTTTTGTCCTAGCATGGAACACTAGATTCCTGGCTAGCTATATGCTACTCATGTTGTCACAATGAATGACAACTAGACCATCTCCTTGGATGTCCAAATAATCACCTAATAACTTTTGCAGTCATACCACCTCACATGCTGCCATAGCAGCACCTCTATACTCAACCTCTGTACTCGATAAAGCAACTATAGGTTAGTTTTTGCTACTTCATGTAACTACTACGCTACCAAGGGAAAACATGAATCCACTTGTAGATCTTCTGTCTGACATGCTACCAGCCCAATCTGCATCTGTGTATCCAAAGACCTATACATCCTTAGTTGCCTCATAAAAAAGTCCATAATGTAAAGTGGACTTCACATACCTCAATATACGTCTAATTGCATCCAAATGAGGCTTTCTAGGCATTTGCATAAACTAACTGAGAAGACCAATAGCATAGCTCAAGTTTGGCCTTGTGATAGTCATGTAAATCAAAATCCCTACTATCCTCCTAAACATAGTATGGTCTTCTATCTCATCCCCAACGTCAGCACTCAACTTCACATTTTGCTCCAATAGTACTGAAAGAGGCTTACATGTTGTCATACCATACTTGGATAACATATCCAAGCCATACTTCCTTTGGGATAGCCATATACCATCATCACATCTTATTACCTCAATACTAGGAAAGTATCTCAGCTCACCCAAATATTTCATCTCAAACTTCTTCTTCAAGAAGTCCTCAACTTTAGCAATCCCATTGTCAATGTCACATGTAATAATCAAGTCATCCACATAGATGACTATGATGACCAAACCTGCATCTCCCTTTCTCACATAAAGTCAGTGATCAGTATCAGAAATACAAAATCCAATATTGACAAAATACTCTCCAAGCTTGTCATATCATGCTCTAGGTGCTTGCTTCAACCCATAGAGTGCCTTCTTTAACTTGCACACATATGTGGGATGCTCTAAATCTTCATAACCTATTGGTTGCTCCATATACACTTCTTCTTGCAATTCACCATGCAAGAAGGCATTCTTAACATCCATTTGCTGCAAACTCCAACCTTTGGCTGCTACCAAGGCAATCACACATCTAATCGTTGCCATCCTAGCAACAACTGGACTGAATGTCTCTTCATAATCTATGCCATCTGTTTGAGCATAGCCTTTTGCAACTAGCCTAGCCTTATACCTGCTAACTGAACCATCTCTATTATGCTTGACTTTGTGAACCCACTTAAAACCAATAGCTTTCTTACCCTTAGGTAAGGGTACCAAATCCCAAGTCTTATTGGCTTCTAATGCAGTCATCTCCTCATCCATTGCTGCATCCCAATGAGCATGACCAACAGCATCCTCAAAACAAGTGGGCTCAACATCCTCAACTAGTTTCACCATATAAGCATAATGGTGAGCTGCATAACCTTCAAAACCAAATCTTTTAACAAGTTATCTGACCCTGCTAGATCTGCGTACCACTAGATCACTCAATGGAGCCTTTACATACTATGAGCTCTCTGTACACCTGGTCCAAACAATAGTGAAGTAAGCCCAAGTTTATCATTTCAAACTCAGAACTCAAAGCCTTTCAAGTTTTGTTAATCATATCTTCATAATCACCTGTAATAAGAAGGTCGTTCACATATAGGACAATCACTACAGACTTTTTGCCATCCCTATAAACATACAAGTTAGCATATGAGGCACATGTTTTGAAGTTTAAGTTTAAAAAGAACTTATCTATCCGTTGGTACCATGATCTAGGGGCTTGTTTCAATGCATACAGTGCCTTCTTCAACTTATACACTTTGTTCTCCAAATGGGGGCCTCAAACCCTGGCGGCTAAGCCACGTACACCTCCTCCTTGAGGTCACCATTTGAGAACATTGACTTAACATCCATTTGGCAAACTAGCCATTGCTTGTGGGTGGCCACTACATGTATTGTGCGAATAGTGGTCATTTTAGCAGTTGGGGCAAATGAATCTTTGAAAATCAAATCCTTCAACCTATGAAAATCCCTGTGCAACTAGTCTGACTTTGTACTTTTCTAAGGTATCATCAGCCTTGTACTTTAGCTTCCAAATCCACTTGGTGCCAATAATCTTTTGCTTTGCTAGCCAATCCAATAGCTCCCAAGTTTCATTCTTCATTATGTTGTCATACTCGGCTTGCATAGCTGCCTTCCATGTTGGATCTGCAAGTGCTTCTTCTAAGTCAAATTGCTTCTTTACTTCTATCATAATCTCAGCCATCAAGGCCATATTGACTATGTTAGTGTAACGTGCCCGCTATTCGAGCACATTTTTAGTGGTCCATCGAGAAACGAATCTAAGCATTGCTATTCACCACTCCCATGGAATCTTCCAGGGTTTGTTGCCTAGGTTTTTTTGAGTCCACCTTGCAATGGAATGTTGAACCCACTAGGATCGACCTGAAAATGAGGTTCCTAGTGGCCAAGGTCTCTTAACAGTATTCTAGTGTTGCCAGATCTTGGGTGGACATCCTACTTTACACAAAGATACCCAAGTCGAAGCAGACCCATGCCGCACTTGGTTCAAAGAGAATGGAAAACGAGAGGAATGCACTGCTCAACCTCTATGCCTGTAAGGCATAGTCCCATTCCGGTCCCCTAAAATGGCATGAATCTGGTTCTAACCTAATATTACCCAAAGTTCATACAACTATAGAACCTTGTGATAATCCTCCTAGTTCTTTGGGACGACCCTTTCGTAGAACGTATCTGTCACGGGTTCCGCCCACCCGCTTCCCTCAATGGGCATTCTTTAGTTATCAAATTAGGTCATATCACATTTATGTGTGACATTTAAAATCAACTTCCTTAATTAAAACTTTTAGGGAACATGGTTCATTCGCATAACTTATGGCAATGATACGAAAACAGTTCAATCAAGTTCCTTGGAAGTAAACTTTAAAACCCTAGGCGACAAACCCCGGAACATTCCATGGGAGTGCCGGACAGCGACGCTTAGATTCATTTCTCGATGGACTGCTAAAAATGTGCTCGAATAGCCATTAAATAGACATGTTACAATTAGCAAAAGCCCTCCTTTGCTCTTCTATTCTCTGAGACATCCTTGGTCTATCTACCTTCTCCACAACAGATGTATGCATAGGGTTATTTTGGTCATAGAGCTGCTTCATATAATGTGGCAGTGGCTATCCTAGTGGGGTGATGCCAAGTTGGTGAAATTTTTCCTCATAGTCTAAATCTGGTGCTTCCTCCTCCTTAAGGATAGGGATAGCTCTCGAGACATGTTCATAGTGGACTACTTCTTCACTTGATGATAAAGTGGAAGAACTTGCATTCTCCTCCTCCATTGTATGTGGCTGCTCCTTGAACACCACATCACGGGTCGCGATGATCTTCTTTGCCACTTGGTCATATAGTTTATAAGCCTTCCACTCATCGCTATAACCCAAGAAGATACATTTTGTGCTTTTTGGTTTCTCAACAAGTTTTAGCCATTCTTTAAACTTACCAAAAGCTTGAGCCTTATCATGAAGAAACTACACACACATCTTCTTACTATAGTCATTGTCAATCAACATGAAATAAGACGATCCCCCCAATGCCTATATAGGCATCTTACAGTACAAGTCAGCATGCACCAACTTTAGAGGAGCATGCGCTCTATTTTTGCTTTCCTGTAGAAATGCATTTCTCTGTTTCTTGCCCATCATACAAGCTTCACATGGTTCCTTCAATTTAGTCAATGTAGGTAGGTGAGCAACCATACCTTGCTTGTGCATCTCCTTCAACATTACAAATCTGATGTGTCCAAACCTTTCATGCCAAAGCTTACTTGTGCACACTCTAGCGGTGGGGCTGTAAGAGCACTTAGCTTATACAGGTTGTTCCTTCTTTCTCCTTTGCCAACAACTTTGCCAGCATTGTCAAGAGTTTTTGCACCTATCTTTTCTTGAACCTCACTTCATGACCAAGATCAGTTATGGCAGCAAATGATAACATATTTCTCCTAATTTTGGAAACATACAACACATTTCAAAGATTTTTTACTTCACCATTTGTAGCAACAAAAGAAATAGTACATATGCCCGCAGTAGGGCATTTTGCATCATTTCCAACCGTCACAATGTTGGATTCTTGTATAGGCTGCATAGAACTGTATAGACCTTTCTTGTTGGTCATGTGAAGGAGGCCCCACTATCCAACACCCATGAGTCACTGTTAGATTTTTCTTGCACTCAAGAGCACACTTCCTCAATGGTCACCATGAATAATTCCAACTCTACTTTGGCCATATTGGTTCTCTTTCCCTTCATTTTTAAGGATACCATTCTATTCATCTGCCTTCTTGACATCACAATTTGCGATTGCATGTCCTTTATTCTTGTAGTATAAGCACTCTCCTTGAAACTTCTTCGTACTGCCCTTCTTTTTTTTTGTCACCATCATTTTTGGTGGACGAACCACCTTTGCCTTTTGCATTGGTAGAGAATCCAGCATCTCCATTGTTGTTTCCTTCTCGAGCTTTCAGCCTCAACTCCTCCTCCATCAATAATGCAAAAAAATCCTCAAAAGTCAAAGCTTGAGGTCTCACCTGAGTATTAAGGGTAGTTACTAGTCCATTAAAAATTTGTGGACAAATCAGAAGACATCTCCGAGCTAGCTCCTCGCTAATATTTTGTATCCCAGTGCCAACCATCTGGTGGCGTAGATTCTTAATCCGAGTGATGAATGCTTCAGTCGTCCCTCCTTCAAAAAGCTTCTCTATTGCTAGTTGATTCTCCAAGTTTTTAATGATTGTTTGGTTTCACGTTTCATACTTACTCCTTGATACATTCCAATACTCTGATGCTTTGGTTCTATGCTGAATCCAAGTCAAAACACTATCAAAATAGCTTGTAACTAAGGCACACAATTAATTTGCATTCCTTCATTTCTAAGCTCGTACAAGATTTGCATTCAAATGAATCATCGCACTAGAATTTGATGTGTTAGAGGTAGGCTATGGTTTTGTGTCAGTCCTCCCCCCCACAATATCCAAAAGCTCATAAGAATCAAGGATAAATGTAATTTTGAACTTCCACAAGGTGTAGTTTGTATCATCTAACTTGCCTTCGTTGAAGGTTTGTGGATGAATCCTCAATGTTTGAATAGCTAGTATAGTAGTACCACCTATTGCACCGCTTCCTAATGTGCCAGAACCACTTTTGGAAGATGACATCGTTCCTCTTTGGTGTTGGCACCTTTGCCTTTTGCTTACTCTTCGATCCCAAGAGCACACCGAGCTCTAATACCATGTAAAAATTACACGGTGCAACAAACAGAATCTGAGAAATAGATAGAGAGTACACAATAGATAAGAGGAGAATTAAAAAAATTCTATAGCTCCAAACAACTGATACAAAGATGGCTATGTCCACCCATGCACTTCCACTGTGAAGCTTAGATGGTGATCTAAATAGAAGATAGGTGAAGAGATTAAGGCTAGTTGGAACAACTTTGACTAGGTGAAAGATAGATTATTGATGGCTGTGAAGGGGTTTAGCTTTGATAGCCTCTCAAGGAGGTCATGATGGATGACCTTCCATATGCACATGTGTCTATTGACCTTCCATGTGTACATATATGTGTTGACCTTCCATATGCACGTGTCTATTGACCTTCCATGTGCACCTCCACTACTTGGCTAGAGAATATTCCAAGGAATATTCCATTTACCATTGGCTAGGGCCCCTGATAACTCCCTTACCCCGCAACTCGATGCAATGTGCCTCGAGTTGCTACCAGCTTAACTACATCTAAACCCAAGATTAGACCCACAACTGTCACCTTTTTGCCATCGGGTCACATAGACCTCATCTGACATACAAGTTAGGACTCAACCAATATCTAGGATCACATATAGCTTCTTCTCATAATGGGGGACTGACAACTTTGAGCACCATGGAGCATTGGTGGCACCTTATGAGGGTGGGACATTGAGCATATCTAGCTCACTCTCTCTTTGTCACTCTCGAAAATGAAGGCTAGATGTTAGAATCAAAGAAGAGAATAGAAAGCTTAAATAGGGGCATTGATAAAGCTTCCACCACATAGATGTGCCAAAAGGGTAAATAAAAATAAGACCTCCCACCCTCATATAGACCAAGATTAGGGTTAGGGTTAGGGTTAGGTCACTTCTCTAGGGTGGTACCTCATTTGTATTTTAGGGTCTGCACCCCAATTTTCATTTTAAAGATTCCAAAACTATAAATGCCAATGAGTCAAGAAGCTAATAAAGAAGCAAAAGAAAAGTAGAGATGAGGTAGAGCTTCACTTTCCCTCAATTCCTAACTCAATACACCTCTCACTCACACTCTCTCTCACTCACTTTCAACAATGGAGTCAAGATGATAGGGTGGAAGAAGAGAATAGAAAGCTGCAATAGTTTTACTAACAAAGATTCTACAACATACATGCACCAAAAGGGTAAATAGAATTGAGATCTCCCACCCTTATATAGACCAATTTCAAGGCTAGGGTTAATCACTTCTCTAAGGTGGCTCCCCACTTTAGAGGTGGTGTTTGTGCCCCTTTTTGCATTTATGGTTTCTAAAATAGTAAATTAGGGTTTGCATCCTCTTTTGGATATCATGCCTACTTTATAAGATTTAGGCTAGTAAATCCTTTAAGCCTTCTTTGTCCATTTAAATCATTATGAGTTACTAATGTAATGTAGGTAGCAAATGCTCAATCACTTCATTAAGAAAGTGTTTCCCTTGGTCATTGACAATTTTGATTGGGCAACCAAAACATGAGATGATTTAATTTGAGAGAAACCATGTAGTGGTTAGTGCATCATTTTTATGGCTTGCCATGCCATTTAGTCATGTAATCTAAGGCTACAATGATGCATTGAGCTTGTGATTATTGTGTGACTAGGATAGTGAGTCCCATGATAAAGTCTATATCCCACTTTCCAAAATCTTGGTGGGTAAGCATTGATGTGACTTCCATATTATCTTTTTGGATGCCATGTAACTTTATTCATTCTCATCACAATGCTTGACAAATCTACCTGCATCCTTAAGAAGGGTGGGCCACCACAATTGGGATTGAAGCACTTTCCTTGATGTGGTATTTTTGTTAAAGTATCATTTAGCAATACCATTGTGTACCTCTTGTAACGTATCCGATCCTACTCTATGCGATACAATTGACCACCCCAACAATCAAATGACCACCAAAGGAGACCATCATGCCCTATGCAATACAATTGACAACCAATCAATTGTAATATTGGGTCTTGTTCAAGAAGCATGCTTATGAAGATTTCTCAATTGGTCATTCCAATATGCCTTGCTTGATGATAATGTTATGAATAATTGTCATATGGTAAGTGGGAGCAAAGGTGCAATCAAAATCAATGCCCTTTTATTGAGCATAACCTTTTGCCAACAAGTCTAGATTTGTAGCTATCAACACTGCCATCTAGCTTATGGTTTAACTTGTAAACCCACTTAGTGTCAATTATCTTCTTACTAGGAGGAAAATCACAGAAGTACTAGTTTTGACAATAGCATCATACTCAGATTGCATATTAGTTATACAATTCCAATTTTTTGCATTCTATGCCTCTTTAAAAGGCACAAGATCATCATCATCACCACATAGACTAGAAACAACTGAATCATAGCACTACGATGCATAAGAGGCACTAAGAAAAAAAAATATTTATGAGAATTTTTAATTAATTTTATTGTTTAATTAAAAAACAAATAATAACTTAAGTTGTATGGATGGCTATATTTTTGACATTAGGGATGGAAGGAGGTCCCACAACCATAGTTGAATGAGAACGCTAGAAAAAGGATGTTCACAAGAAGAATATTAGGATAACAAAGTGCAAGCAGCTACTATTTTGTCATTGTATAATTTCACTTACTTCTTTTATCTCTCTCTTTTACTCACTTATACACACACACTCTCTCTCTCTCTCTCTCTCTCTCTCTCTCTCTCAAGAGTCTTCTCTCACTCACTCTCTCAAGAGCCTTCTCTCAAAATAAATTGATTTGTGAAAGTGTAAGAGAGTGGGTAAGGGCATATAAAAAGGGCAAAGGACATATGTACAAGATCTCTTTTTTTTTTAACACAATAATACAGCTTTGTCCTTCATCTCTCTAGCTCCTCCTATCCTTTCATGGCTGCTAGCCATCTCTCCTTTTTTCTTATCTTTCTCCCTTCATTTCTAGTCTTTCTCTCTTCTTTGCACTCTTCTTCTCTCTTTCTTGTAGTCTTTTCTCTCCTCTTTCTCTCTCCTCTCAGGTCCACTCATGACAAGTCGTATTAGAGCATTGGTCTTTGATCTATTTTCTCCTCTTTTTCTTCATATTCAATCTCAATTTTCATCATAAAGACCTATTTTAGACAAGTACTACACGTACGAGACATGGATTGTGTTTAGCAATGACTTGTAGGACACCTATAGCTTTGGAAGAAGCAAATCTAGAGATCTTTGAAGCTAGAAGGGACAAATATGGTGGTGGATGGTTAAAGCAGTAGGTTGTCACTTAGTTTTTGGTAATTTTGACAAGCATTTTGAAGAAAGAGGCTTCATTAAAGTTAGGAAAGACTTAGACATACTTACTTTTTAAAGAGTCTTATTCTTCTTCTTCTTCAACTTTCCCAAACCTATTTCAAGCTTCCATCGCAAGCCTTTGTCTCTAACTCCATTTTCTTTCAAGATATTTTTCTTCTTGGGAAATGGCTTGTGTAGAGGGGTTCTAGACATCATAGCAAATAGAGCACCATTTTTGTTGGCATGAAGAGGCTTTAAGGATCAATTCTTTCTTTCTTTCTTCTTCTTCAAGTTTTATTTCGAGCATCCATGGTGCTTTCAACAATACTTCATGAGGTGCAAGTGCGAGGTTTAATGGCAAGATGCAACATTCATTGATGCATTTTTTAGGATAGTAAAGATATTGGCCCTTACTTCTATAACAAGTGGGAATACAAAGGAACTAGGGGTTAGACACCCAGTCACACTAACTGGGGTATATAAGGTGTAAGAGTCCCATTTTAGAGCAACCAGTTATTATTAAGAATATACTATTCACCTTCATCTTTATCTTCCATGGCTTCCTGCTTCTCCCGTCTCCACTCTTTTTTGCCTTCCTCTCTCCTCTTCTCATCTTTCTTTCTCTTCTTCCCTCTTTCTTTCTCTCTCTTGAGCTCGTTCTCCTCTCTTCTCTCAGCTTCATTCATTACAAGTGGTATCAAAGTATCAGGATTTGTTCATTTTCTTCTTTCCTCTTTCTGCATCTATTTTCTTTTCAAATCTCAAACCCTAGTTACTCAGGTTACATGTATAGGTATAGCAAGGACCACCGTTTGTTTTAGCTTTTTGGAGCAAGCAGAAGCTATGACTGGAAACTTAGACATATCTAGAGGTAAAATGGCTAACTTAGTAGGTTGTCACTTTTTTTCATGCAAATTTTAGGGGTTCCAGGCCAAGATTAGAGACTTAGGAGTCAGAAGAGGGAAAAATCTCAATTACTTTTTGCTTCAGCTTCAGCCCTCCTCTCTCTTGTCCTAGAAGAAATTGCCATGGCTGCCATCCCCTATAATCCCCAAGATCTTTCTCCAACTCCCTACATGATTTTAGCCACTACCTAGGCATGATTCCCCACATTTCGAGCAGAGCAAATTGAGAACCCTTGAGGCTGGAGAAGGCTAGACTAAAGCTCTAGGAAGCAGTCCACAATTTGGAGCACAAATTGCATTGTTGCTCCTGCCCATGTGCCCCAACATGGAGCATCTCCCCTGGCCTCCCTGACCCTTGGGCAACTGGGGCTGAGGGTCCCCTAAGCACGATTTGGACTTTCTTCTCTAACATTTGAGCTCCTAGATGTTGAAAACTCTATTATACACTGTCTGAGATAGCCATTAAAGCTTATCTAAGCTCATAATTCAACCCACAATCTTTGGAAAATCATCCATTAGGAGACTTTTTAGCCCATTTTGCTCCTTTTACCCGAATTGAAGACATAGAGCTCAACATGCAAGGAATTCTTGTGGGCAGCCATGGAAGCTCCATTTGAAGCCTTGCATCCTTGAAGTTCAAACTCGGAAACAAACACGGGAGCCCCCATCATTAGTGGAGGCCTTCGAATGCTTCAAGGCTTCATCCGTTGGAGTGCTGGAATCAATCGGGCTTGCTTATGGAGAAATTGGCATCATGGTGGATCATGCTTCAACTATCTTCCCCAAACATTGAAGAGGTATGTCAATCTAATCTTAATCTCTCACCTTAATCTACTTGCCGAGCTTAATTCCTTTTGTTCAAGAGATTAAGGTTGCATAGGCTTTACTAGTTCAATCCTTCATTGTATGCATGTGCCACTAAAATCAATATCATGTTGCTTCCCAAAGAATCATAATTAATCCTAAATCAATTGCATTTTTTGACATTAACTTTTTCTTGATCTTTGTGCTTGGACTAATCCCAAAAGGCTAGGGATGGTACTACCAGGGCTATTGAGAGGTTTTTTGTTGAGAGATGGCAAGCTCAACTTCTTGTGCAAATATTCATGATGGGCCGCATGACTAGATGGGTCCGCATGTCCACACTTAGCATGTCGCGAGTTAGTATGATCCCCACATGGCTATTAACTTATCACATGTTACATTAAGTTTGATACATCTACCTATAAAAACTGTCATAGCCATAGCATCAATCTATTAGTTTAGTTAGTTATGCACTATTTGAATTAAAAGACCACTTTCCTTTATGTTATAGCTTATCTATACTTTGTGTACATTATATTAAAGAAGAAGAAGAAACCAAAAAAAAAAAACCTCCCATCTCTCTTCTTGAGCCTAGTTTTAAAGGTTGAAGTGAAGGAGAAGAAGCAAGGATTTGAGCAAGTAAGCAATGAGTAAGAAGCTCTCCTATTCTTCTACTCTTTCATCCTGCACTCCCATATTCCATGGGATCCTTCTCAACCATATTGCTTTACATGCAACAAAATAAGTTGCCTTGTACTCTGCTTTGGTAGAAGACAATGCCATTGTTGGCTACTTCTTACTAATCCAAGAGAAAATTCCTAAACCCAAAGAGAAATAATTACTAGAAATTGACTTCTTGGAATCATTGTCTCTTTCCCAATCGGAGTCACAGCTCCCCACAAGAGAAGTTTTGGAATTGTATGTGATACCATAGTCAAGAATTTTATTCAAGTATCTGAGCACTCGCATCCCAACTTTCCAATGACTCTCATGAGGAGGTTTGTTTTAGAACCTACTCAAAAAACCAACGGCAAAATTGATATTTAGTATGGTGTTACACAAGTAGATCAGCAACCTCATGTACCTCCCAATGTCTGCTAGTGCTGATGTATCCTCAACAGATAAATTTGCATTCACCTCCATAGGTGTAGCTATCTCCTTGCACTCGATAATGCCAAATGCCTTCAAGATCTCCCATGCATACTTCTTCTGAGAGATGAAGATCTTTCATGAGACGTCAATCCCCAAACAATAGTGGAACAAGCCCAAGTCTATCATTTCAAACTCAGCACTCAAATCCTTTTGAGTTTGGTTGATCATAACTTCATTGTCACTTGTAATAAGAAGGTCATCCACATATACGACAATCATTACAGACTTTCCACCATCCCTATAAACATACAAGTTAGTATCTGATGTGAAAAGAACTTATCTATCTACTGGTACTATGATCTGGGGGCTTGTTTTAGCCCATACAATTTATTCAGCTTACACACTTTGTTTTCAGAATGGGGGGCCTCAAACCCTGGTGGCTGAGCCACATACGCCTCCTCCTTGAGGTCGCCATTTAAGAACACTGACTTAACATCTATTTGGTAAACTGGCCATTTCAAGTATTGTATGTGAACATAGTGGTCATTCTAGCAGTTGGGGTAAATGAATCTTGAAAATCAAACCCTTCAACCTGTGAAAATATGTGCGCAACTAATCTGGCTTTGTACTTTTCTAAGGTACCATCAGCCTTGTACTTTAGCTTCCAAATCCACTTGGTGCCAATAACCTTCTGCTTTGCTAGGCGATCCAATAGCTTCCAAGTGTCATTCTTCATTATATTGTCATACTCTGCTTGCATAGCTGCCTTCCATGCTGGATCTTCAAGTGCTTCTTCTAAGTCAATTGGCTCCTTTACTTCTCTCATAATCTTAGCCATCAAGGCCATATTGACTATGTGAACACAAACCCTCCTTTGCTCCTCTATTCTCTGAGACCTCCTTGGTTTCTCTGCCTTCTCCTCAACAGATTTAGGCATAGCATTATTGTGGTCATAGAGTTGCTTCACCCAATGTGGTAATGGCTTTTTCGGTGGGGTGATGCCATGTTGGTGAACTTTTTCCTCATCATCTGAAGATGATGCTTCCTCCTCCTTAAGGATAGGGACAACAACTCTCGGGACAGATTCATAGTGGACTACTTCTTCGCTTGATGATAAAGTGTAAGAACTTGCCTTCTCCTTCTTCACTGTATGCGGCTACTCCTTGAACACCACATCATGACTTGCAATGACCTTCTTTGCCTCTTGGTCATATAATTTGTAAGCCTTCTGCTCATCGCATTTTTTTCTTTTTGGTTTTAATATGTTTCTCTTCTCATTTGGAACATGTGCATAACATTCACATCCAAACATTCTAAAATTGCGACAGATGGTTTCTTACACCACTGTAAGTCTCATGAGGTGTTTTTCCCTTGAGAGCCTTTGTGTAGCCCTGATTTAGAATGTAGACTACAATATTAAGAGCTTTAGCCCAAAAATGGTTAGGCAATCCCTTGCCCTTTAGCATGCATCTTGCCATCTCCACAATGGTGCAATTCTTGCATTCCACAACACCTTTTTTCTGAGGTGTGTGAGGCATAGTCAATTGATGCTTGATCCCTTTGCTCTTGCAAAAGTCTTCAAACTCCTTTGAGTTGAACTTACCACCACCATCTATTCTAAATTTCTTCACACTTTTCCCTGTTTCATTCTAAACAAGTTTTAGCCATTCTTTAAACTTACCAAAAGCTTGAGCCTTATCACGAAGGAAGTACACGCACATCTCTTGACTGTAGTTTTTGACAATCAACATAAAAAAGAAGGTCCCCCCAAGGCCTATGTAGGCATCTTACCACACAAGTCAGCATGCACCAACCCTAGAGGAGCATGTGCTCTATTATTGCTTTCATGTGGAAATGCCTTTCTCTGTTTCTTGCCCATCATACAAGCTTCACATGGTTCCTTCAATTCAATCATTGTAGGTAGGTGAGCAACCATACCTTGCTTGTGCAACTCCTTCAACATTGCAAATCCAATGTGTCCAAACCTTTCATGCCAAGGCTTACTTGTGCTCACTCTAGCGATGGGGTTGTAAGAGTACTTAGCTCATGTAGGTTGTTCCTTCTTTCTCCTTTGCCAAAAACTTTGCCAGCACTGTCGACAATTTTTGACCTGTCTTCTTGAACCTCACTTCATGACCAAGGTCAGTTATGGAAACAAATGATAACAGATTTCTCCTAATTTCGGGACCATACAACACATTTGAAATCTTTTTTACTTCACCATTTGCAGCAACAAAAGAAATAGATATGTGCCCGTACTAGGGCATTTTGCATCATTTTCAACCATCACAGTGATGGATTCTTGTATAGGCTGCATAGAACTGTATAGACCTTTCTTGTTGGGTCATGTGATGGGAGACCCCACTATCCAACACCCATGAGTTAGTGGTAGATTCTTCTTGCGCCGAGGAGCACACTTCCTCAGTGGTCCCCATCAATAACTCCATCTCTAGTTCAGTCGCATTGGTTGTCTCTTTCCCTTCACTTTTAAAGATACCATTCTTTTCATCAGCCTTCTTGGCATGACAATTTGCGATTGCATGTCCATTCTTCTCGTAGTAGAATCACTCTCCTTGAAACTTCTTCTTACTTCCCTTCTTCTTTTTGTCACCATCATTTTTTGTGGAGAAACCACCTTTGCCTTTTGTATTGTTGGAGAATGCAGCATCTCCATTGTTTCTTCCTTCTCGGGTTTTAGGCCTCAACTCCTCCTCCATCAATAATGCACAAAACTCCTCAAAAGTCAAAGCTTGAGGTCTCACCTAAGTATTAAGGGTAGTTAATAGTCCATCAAAATTTTGTGGACAAATCTGAAGACACCTCCAAGCTAGCTCCGAGCTAGTCTTTTGTATCTCGGTGCCAGCCATTTGGTCGCATAGATTCTTAATCCAAGTGATAAATGCTTTAGCCATCTCTCCTTCAGCAAACATCTCTGTTGCTAGTTGATTCTTCAAGTTTTTAATCCTTGTTTGATTTCACGTTTCATACTGTCTCCTCAGTACATTCCAAGCCTCTGATGCTTTGGTTGTATGATGTATCAAAGTCACAACACTGTCAGAACATCTTGTAACTAAGGCACACAATGCATCTACATTCTTTCGTTTCTAAGCTCTTAGAAGATCTGCATTCGGAGGAATCATCACACTAGAATTTGATGGGTTGAGGGTAGGTTATGGTTCTGCATTAGTCCTTGAACAGTCTCCAAAAGCTCATAACAATCAAGGATAGTTGTAATTTTGAACTTCCACAACGTGTAGTTTGTACCATCTAACTTACCTTCACTGAAGGTTGGTGGACGACTCCTCCTCAATGTTTGAATAGCCGGTACAACATCACCACCTCCTATACCACTTCGAGATGTGCTAGAACCACTTCTAGAAGAAGACATTGTTCCTCTTTTCTATTGACACGTTTGCCTCTTGCATACTCTTCGATCCCTAAAGCCCCCTGGGCTTTGATACTATGTAAAAATTGCACGGTGTAGTGAACAGAATCTGAGAAATAGAGAGAGTACACAACGGATAAGAGGGAAAAAAATTTTCTTTAGCTCTAAAAAATGGATACAAAGATGGCTCTGTCCACCTGTGTACTTCCACTGTGAAGCTTAGATGGTGATCTAGACAGAAGATATGTGAAGAGCTTAAGGCTAGCTAGAACAACTTTGACTGGGTGAAAGATAGATGATGGATGGTTGTGAAGGGTTTTAGCTTTTATAGCCTGTGAAGGGGGTCATGATGGATGACCTTCCATATGCCAATGTGTCTCTTGACCTTCCATATGCACGTATCTGTTGACCTTCCATGTGCCCATGTGTCTGTTGACCTTCCATATGCACGTGTGTATGTTGACCTTCCATGTGCACCTCCACTAGTTGGCTAGAGAATATTCCAAGGAATATTCCCTTAACCGTTGGCTAGGCTGCTTGATAAGTCCCTTACCCTACAACTTGATGCAATGTTGCTACTAGCTTAACTACTCTGTCTAACCCAAATATTAGACCCACAACAGTCACCTTTTTGCCATCCGGTCACATAGACCTCATCTAACATACAAGTCAGGACTCAACCAATATCTAGGCTCACATATGCATTCTCCTCATAATGGGGGCCTTACAACTTTGAGCGCCATGGATCATTGGTGGCACCTTATGAGGGTGGGACATTGAGCATATCTAACACACTCTCTCTTTGTCACTCTCGAAAATGGAGGCTAGATACTAGAATAGAAGAAGAGAATAGAAAGCTTAAATAGGGACATTGATAGAGCTTCCACAACATAGATGTGCCAAAAGGGTAAATACAACTAAGACCTCCCACCCTCATATAGACCAAGATTAGGGTTAGGGTTAGGTCACTTCTCTAGGGTGATGCCTCATTTGTATTTTTGGGTTTGCACC
The DNA here is from genome assembly GCF_053477565.2 of Lygodium microphyllum. Classification (NCBI taxonomy): domain Eukaryota; kingdom Viridiplantae; phylum Streptophyta; class Polypodiopsida; order Schizaeales; family Lygodiaceae; genus Lygodium; species Lygodium microphyllum. The sequence goes on from NC_141156.1 coordinate 85,214,272, forward strand.
CCAATTTTCATTTTAAGTATTCCAAAACTATAAATGCCAATGAATCAAGAAGCCAATAAAGAAGGAGAAGAAAACTAGAAAATGAGGTATAGCTTCAATTTTCCTCAATTTCTTTATAAGATTTAGGCTAGTAAATCCTTTAAGCATGCTTTGTCCATTTAAATCATTATGAGTTACTAATGTAATGTAGGTAGCAAATGTTCACTCATTAAGAAAGTGTTTTCCTTGGTCATTGGCAATTTTGATGGGGCAACCAAAACGTGAGGTCATTTGCTTTGAGAGAAACCATGTAGTGGTTAGTGCATCATTTTTATGGATTGCCTTGCCATTTAGTCATGTAATCTATGGCTACAATGATGCATCAAGCTTGGAATTATTGTGTGACCAGGATAGTGAGTCCCATGATGAAGTCTATATCCCACTTTCCAAAATCTTGGTGGGTAAGCATTGATGTGAGTTCCATATTATCTTTTTGAATGGGTAACTTTATTCGTTCTCATCACAATGCTTGACAAATCTACCTGCATCCTTAAGAAGAGTGGGCCACCACAATTGGGATTGAAGCACTTTCCTTGATGTGGTATTTGTGTTAAAGTATCCTTTAGCAATACCATTGTGTACCTCTTGTAACATATCCTCTATTTCATATTCATAGACACACCACCAGAGGACACCATCCTACCCTATACAATACAATTGACCACCCCGACAATCAAATGACCAACAACAATCAAATGACCACCAAAGGAGACCATCATGCCCTATGCAATACAATTGACAACCAATCAATTGGTAGTATTGGGTCTTGATCAAGAAGCATACTCATGAAGCTTTCTCAATTGGTCATTCCAATAGGCCTTACTTGACGATAATGTTATGAATAATTGTCATAGGGTAAGTAGGAGAAAAGGTGCGATCAAAATCAATGCCCTTTTATTGCACATAACCTTTTGCCAACAAGTCTAGATTTGTAACAATCAACACTACCATCTAGCTTATGGTTTAACTTGTAAACCCACTTAGTGTTGATTATCTTCTTACTAGGAGGCAAATCACATAGATACTAGTTTCGACAATAGCATCATACTTAGATTGTATAGTAGTTATACAATTCCAATTTTTTGCATTCTATGCCTCTTTAGAAGGCACAAGATCATCATCATCACCACATAGACTAGAAACAATTGAATCATAGAAATATGATGCATAAGAGGCACTATGAGGGCACAATGAAAGCCCAAATGAATACAATTAGCCCCACCAACACATCTAGCTTACTGTCACATATGTTTGCATGACCCATTTTGGCATAGTCCTAGACTTCTCAATATTTACTCTCTCATCAATAACTACATTATTCACATCTACATAAAAATAGGTTGATTTGTGGTATCATCATGAGAAAACTATGTAGGTTGAAATACTACCTCATTTGACACAACATGTGACTACACATAACTAAGAAGAGGAAACAAAGTGTACATTCCCCTCTTTCATATATGAAAATAAAGGTTAAATAGCATCTTCCAAAATGACAATATCATACTTGACCAAGATACCCTTACTTTGTAGATGGTATAATTTGTAACCCTTGCTTTCATTACTATACCCAAAAAAAGTGCATGGGACTTTTGCAAAGAAGATGTATGTGATTTTTCCAATTAGTTTCAAAAGGAGGGATATCCCCAAACAACCATCAATTGTGGGATAATCAAGCTCATCACAAATCGGATGATCATCTTGCTATTAGCCAATGGAGTCATTGACTCTGCTTAATGTTAGCTATAAAAATTGTTGCAAAGGCTCTTGCTTTGAGGATAAAGTTCTTACTACCCAAAAACTTACATTTGGATCATCCACTAGTGATACATCCACTCTGCAATTCTTAATCTTGCTCTCCTTGTGAACTTGGTGTTGGAGAGAGGAGGTCAATTTGTGCTAATACAGATGGACATGAATAGATGGGATTTTATATTAGCCTTTGTCTCTTGGATAGGATTTGTACCATAGTTTTGCAAGATGATAGGAGGGATTTTTTCAAATGCTACTATAGCTGTGAGAATCAAGGGGATAGAATGTTAGCATTTCCAACTAAAAATATCAATAGGACAAGGTTGTGCTAATGCACTTATGTTTTTCACAATAATAACTGACCCACTACTCATGACAATTGACCACAAGAGTAGAAGTGAGTCCTCAAAGGCCTTCCCTTGCCTAATGTTCACAATTCTATACTCAACTGTTTACTAATGATAACTCTAACATCATGGAAGCTAATAAAATATTGATGCTCCACTTGATATCTATAACATGTTTTGCCATGTTTCAGGATCAATGATTAGCATTCAAAAAATTGAGATGTTGCCTTTATCTCTACTAGAAGGGGAGGACTAGATGAAGGAATAGGGGTCCCAAATTATCAAATTGAATGAAGCTCAAACGGTGCTCAAATCTGCTCGAATCAGTACCAAAGCATAGACATAGCATCCCATAACATCCGAACATCACTGGGCATCAATAGGCATCAAAAGGGCAATACTAAGAAGCATCAAACAGTAAATGTCAAGTGCTGCCCTATTTTGACAATCTTGGGACTGTGTATACAGTAAAGGGCTAAACGGGAAAGTACTCGAATCGATCACCGAGAGTCAAGCACTAATGTCGGGGAGTCAAGAAATGTGTGGCAAGGTTGCCAAGAATGCCGGGAAGCCGAGGAGGAGCAAGGAAATGCCGGGGAGAAAATCAGCCTAGCCCCCTAAAAATGTGAAGAAAATTTTGCTAGCTTATTCTTGGGGGCTGGGGGATTTTCAATAGCCCTTGGGGGAACTTGGCAATGTCAAAGGGGCTCCAATGCAGCCCAGGAAGAAGCCGATGAAGGTCTGGAAGCTCGAGGAGGAGGCGAGATATCAAAATATACTTGGAAATGAAGGTGTTATGGTTGCCATTGAAGCTCAAGTTGAATCTCTTCAAATCCAAGTTGAAGAGAATGTCGGGAAATCTCCAATGCCTTTGCTTTGATGCCAATTGAAAGGGAAGTGGAACCCAGGAGGAAGAAGCTTGGCAGTGAGAGCTATAGCGCTTGGAGAGCAAGAGCCAAGAGAGAGAGAGAGAGAGAGACTCAAAAGTGAAAACTCCAACAACCACAATGTGTGGCCGGGCCATCCTTTATTCAAACTATCAATAAAAGAATAAAGAATAAGTGACTATGATGGGTGCTCGCCACCTACAGTGTGCAGTGGCGAGTACTGTCAGTGTAGTAATACACAAGCAGCTAGGCAAAGGCGCCTTTACCCCCAACAAAGAAAAATTTATCATTGTCCAGGACCAAAAGATGATATACTAAGAGATATAATGCTTGAGTTTTCATCAACAAGTAAAGGTTCAAAGGATTAAAATCCCTAGAGAGGTGCATCCTCTTGATATTCCTAAAATGAACTGGGAGTTTATCAATATGGATTTTGTAATCAAGCTTCCAATGGTGTGAGGTACGACTCAATGTTGGTAGTCATTGATATACTAGCAAAAGTTACTCACATCATTAATATGAAGATTACCTTCAAAACATCTAACATTGCTAGGTTGTTCATCAAGGACATTTTTAGGTTGCACTATGTCGTGTAGATTAGCAACCTCCATGTGAAAGCTTTGCATATAGCTATATTGGGGCAACTTCCAACTGATGTGGTGGATGTCATGACACCACACATTCAAACCCGAAAATCCTAGGTTGTGAAGTTCAAGTATGGTGATTTCACTCTTTTGTCTTTTGCAAGCTCTTTCTATTTGCCTATACTAGTCCATTAGCTAAATAACCAAAGATATAAAGTGGTATGATGTGGGGTATGAGGAGATAAGAGAAAATATGATTATTATTTGGTGAAGGGATACATGCATGATAGGATTTGGTAAGAAGAAGATGTTCTTTGAAAGGAGAAGGAGAATCACACTAATCTCAAAGTGCTTGAATGTCTTGCACACTAATATTTGACATATTAGCCATTAGAAAGCTAGGAAAAAGGTGTAAATCAATCTTAATGGGAAGGAGCCAAAAAAGGAGTTAAACAAAAAGCATGTAGCTTTTTGGGCATGTAGGGAAAGAGCCACCACATGAGAGGAGAAAAATAAGGAGATTTTGCTTATAATTGGGGGGTGGGGGGGATAGAGATTATGAATGGCATTAGGCAAAGCAAAGAAAAAGTTGTCAAGGGAAGGAAGGTTTCTCACCTACATTTACAATAAGAAAACAAAGCATAGGACATCACCATTAGCCTAGGAGAGAGTATGTAAGTAGTGTGAATCATGAAAGTTGATGCATAGAGTAATTTTATAGCATGTTATTTGCTATGACAAGAGTGACTAGAACTTCAAAAGGGTAATAGTCCTAGTCAAAGGTTGCTAAACACTACACGGATGATAGTGGGAAGATGTTTCCAAAGTAATTGCATAAATAGTAGGAGCTTATGGCCATGCATATAGACCTATTACTAAGGCCATCGAATAGCATGAAAGAAGTGGATGTAGTCGATAGAGATGACATGATAGGGAGTTGATTGACAACCTATGCTTGCTACAACTACTACATATGCAACATCATCAACACCTTCTCTCTAATTATCAGCATCAATTATGGGTGGCTACAACAATAGCAATAGTGGTATCATGACCTCAAGAATGCACCTCTACATTCTACATTTGGATCATTAATTGAGGCCGTTGTAGCATTTGTTTGGTGGTAATAGAGGATGCTAGACATGGATTTCCTAAAGACCGTCTAGAAGCACTGGGATTGCAAGCTGGCTGGTCTAATTAACATCAAGGAGAATATGACACTGCTATAGTCAAAGATGAAAGAGGAGATGACTGGATCCATAGGACGACAAGTGCTGCATCACATGGAATTGAAGTAGCATTGTATTCCCACAATGTCTCAATGTGGTTTCACCCTTAGATACTTCTCTCCTTCCATCTTCATTGTGAACACTCGCCTCACAAACACTTCCTAAGTTCCAACAAAGTTCTGTGCCTTTCCCTCTTTGTAATGAGTATCTATCTTGTTAGAGCTTTGGTGTTATCTTCCAGGCTATGTTAGTCTAAAGCACTTACAGAGTTATTTTGAGCTTAATATTGAGCTTTTCGAGATGGGAGCCATGGTTTAATAGAATTGTATTGCATGTCAAGTTCTTTGTTAACTGAGGAGGTGTGTGATTGACCAAAAGCCAGAGTTCTCCTGAAAGTGAAATTCTAGGAGAGGAGTCGATATATAGGCCATTTTCCTAGAGTTATTGTGTTGTGTTTTGAGTTAATTCGCAGGATCACATAGGGCATATACTTTGATGGTTTCCTAGCTTTTTGTCTTACTTAACATGGGTACCAGCTCCTACCTTGCCATACCTATTGCATGACACCCCACATCCTTTTAGCCATTGTGCGTTCAGTGCTTCGACATCTTTGGTGAACCTGACATGAAAGGCTACGTGAAGACTCAAGTATAACGGGTACTAGGAATTCAAATATGCTTTTAACGCATGTTGTTAAGTATGTGTTGGATTCCAATAGAGATACTTGAGCCTAGATATGTAGATTATGAAGTTGGGAAGCAACTTGTGGATTTATGTCAGAAGTTTGTTGCAACATATAGGCAACAAATGGCTGAACAAGAGGAGGAAGAAAAAAGGAGGTGGGAAGAGGAAGAAGTAAGAAGATAGGTGGAGGAGGCACTTCAGATGTGAAAAGATGAGGAACTAAGGATGTAAATGCAGCAAGAGGATGATGAACTTATAGAAGAGGCACAAGATTTTGACCAAGTTTCACTACTTGCTACCTAAAGACTGGGAGTAGCCTTGCTGTGATGTTTCTGATGTGCCTACTAAGGTTGTGAGCACTTATGCAGTAGATGCCTATGCTAAGACTAGTGATATTTTGAGTCACCATTTAGATGATGTCTATACTACAAAGACTAGTGATGCTTTGAGTTACCATATAGATACTATTAATGCTCTGTGTTACCAAATAGACGTGCCTTGAAGCAAATGAGATGGACAATGCATACACATTTCTGACTGGTTAATGAGGAAGCCTATATGGCTTATGTACTACATGATGCAAAAAAGCAAAAAGAGATTGCAGAGACTCTTAATGTGTTGTCTAGCCATACCGCAGATGCCTTGGAAAAGTCTGTAGTAGTGGAGGAGACAACCATTGCATATGCAGATTTTCTCAGTGCATATGAAGAGGCTTATGCAACTCATGTTTTACTTAATGCAATGGCTTAGAGGGAAATTGATGAATTGCTAAATGCATATGATTTGCAAGACACAATTACAGTCTATGGGATGGATCATGAGCTAGCGGCTATGTAGATTGAGGATTATCAATGTGATGCTACACAAGTTGAGCCTATTTTGTATTCTTTACCAGATGCCTTGATAGAAAATTCAGAGATACTTTAGGATTTTAAATGCCTTGATGCCTTCAATGATGCTCAGAGTGTGTTGAATGCAAATGATGCTTAGATCATGTTGGGTTTGGATAAAAAATGTCAATAGGGGCATCTTTCCATGCAAATTATTCAAAAAGTGCAAGGATGTTGCTATGTATTTGTTGATGGATGCAATTTGAGCGTGTATATGCAGGTTTAAAAGCCTCAAGTGTATGAGAGCTACCCATGGCCCTATGATCCTAGAGGGGGGTGGCTGGTGTGGTACTAGAGTTGTGCAGATGACTCTAATTTTGATTTATGATCTAGGTGGATGTTTGCTTCTGTGCATGATCAGAGAAGAACTAACTATTTGGGTATTTGATTGGGGTGGATGCACATGTGGCACATCTAGAGGATGTGTAGATTCGGAGGGGGTGGATATCATGTAGCTTAGCATCCTCTCTGTGAAAGCTCTGGATGTAGCTGTGTTGGGGCAACTTCCAGATGATGAAGTGGATATCATGATGCCACACAGTCAAACTCGAAAAACCTAGGTTGTGAAGTTCAAGTATGGTGGCATCACTGTTGTGTCTTTTGCAAGTTATTTCCATTTTCTTATACTAGCTCATTAGCTAAATAAGTGAATATATAAAGTCATATGATATGGCGTATGAGGATATTAGAGAAAATATGATGATTATTTGGTGCAGGGGTACTTGCATGATTGGATGTGTTAAGAAGAAGATGTTCTTGGAAAGGAGAAGGAGAATCACACTAATCTCAAAGTGCTTGAATGTCTTGCACACTAATGTTAGCCATATTAGCCATTATAAGGCTAGGAAAAACATGTAAGTCTCATATGTTTTGTAAACCATAATGATGGGAAGGAACCAAAAAGAAGTTAAACAAAAAGCATGTAGCTTTTTGGGCATGCAAGGAAAGAGCCACCATGTGAGAGGAGAAAAAGAAGGAGCTTTTGGCTATATTGGCGACGAATAGAGATCATGAATGGTATTAGGCAAAGAAGAGAAAAAGACGTGAAGGGAAGGAAGGTTTCACTCCTATGTTTATAGGCCGAAAACAATGCATGGGACGTCGCCATGTAAATAGTGTGAATTAGGGAAGTCAATGCATGAAGTAATTTTACAGCATGATATATGTTGTGACAAGAGTGACTAGGATTGCAACAGGATAACAATCTCATCAAAGGTTGCTAAACACTGCATGGATGATAGTGGAAAGATGTTTGCAGTGCAACTTCATAAATAGTAGGATCTTACAGACATGCATATAGAGCTATTACTGAGGCCATTAAATAGCATGAAAGTGTAGACAATGGATCTCATTCGGTTGCTTATGAACAAGGACTCGGGATATGACATTAGTTTGATGGTATTGTGTCTTCAAGAATGTCCACATCTCCTCAACGGTTTCAAGTGTCCGAACTAATTGGAGTTGGCAGTCTCCAAGTTGCAGAATAATTCTGTTCAGGCTTCGATATCTTTCTTCTTCAATGTTGCAATTTCATCAGCAGTAGGTGGTGTGGCACTAGTAGCAATTGATTGTTTTGTAGGGTCAGGTTCAATGCCATTTGTTATGCCCCAATCGCAGCCTTCTCTAGGACCATTTTTATGCACAAACTCCATGGAAGGTAATTTTGGCCTTGAAGCTTCTCAATCTGGTAAAACTTAGACACGGCAGATGAACTTGCTGCAACCATTGTTTCTTGATAAATTTAGATCAAACCAAGAATCAGAGCCTGCAGTGAGAAGCGTGAGAGTGCTAGAAATCCAAAGCATTAGTAGTTGTTAGGGAATGATACCATGTATACAACTATTGAACAGAACATAGAAAGAAAAGAGAGATAGAGTATGCCACAGAATATGAGACACATGCGATTTGTTGTGTTTTTTTAAATTAGTGTGTGTGTGTGTGTGTGTGTGTGTGTGTGTGTGTGTGTGTGTGTGTGTGTGTGTGTGTGTGTGTGTGTGTGTGTGTGTGTGTGTGTGTGTGTGTGTGTGTGTGTGTGTGTGTGTGTGTGTGTGTGCGTGTGTGTGTGTGTGTATACAATGGAGAGAGAGTGACATTTGTAACCGATGTGTTGGTTCAATGAAAGATTTTCTTTTGTTTGATTATTATTATTTTTAATAAAATTACTGACATAAGCGATGATGTATTTGGTTTATCACCAATAGAAAGGAGTGGATGCAGTCGACAAAGATGACATGATAGGGAGATGACTAATGACCTTTGCTTACTACAATTACTACATATTCAACATCATCAACACCATCTCTTTGATTATGAATAGCAAATATGGGTGGCTGGAGCAATAGCAATATTGGCATCACAACCTCTAGAGCAAGCACCTCTGCCTTCTACTTCTGGATCTTTGACTCAGGCTATAGCATTGGCTTTGCAAGCTGGCTAGTCTAATTAACGTCAAGGGGAGAAGATGATAGTACTACAGTCAAATATGAAAGAGGAGATTACTAGATCCATAGGACGACAAGTATTGTAGCAGTTGTTTCAATATTAATGTAGGCAAACAAACACAGATTGCCTACAACACTGGCTTTGCAAGCTGGCTAGTCTAATTAATGTCAAGGAGAAGATGACAGTACTGCAGTCAAAAATGAAAGGGGAGATGACTTGATCCATAGGACGACAAGTATTGCATTAAGTGGAATTGAAGTAGCACTATATTCCCAAGTTGTCTCGGTGTGGCTTTACCCTTATATACTTCTCTCCTTCCATCTAGACTCTTCATTGTGAACACTTTGCCTCACAAACACTTCGAGTTCCAGAAAAGTTCTATGCCTTTTCCTCTTTGTAATGAGTATCTATCTTTCCAAAGCTTTGATGTTATCTTCTAGGCTATTATTAGCCTAAATCACCTACAAAGGAGTCATTTTGAGCTTAATATTGATCTTTTTGTGATGGAAGCCATGGATCGACCAAATTGTATTGCATGACAGGTTCTTTGCTAATTGAGAAGTTGTGTGATTGACCAAGAGTCAAAGTTCTCCTGAAAGAAAAATGTCGGGAGAGGAATTGAGTTACAAACAATTTGTCTAGAGTTCTTATGTTGTGTTTTGAGTTATTTCACAGGATCTAATAGGGTGTATACTCTAGTGTTTTCCTAGCTTTCTGTCTTACTTGACACAAGTACCAACTCTCCTGCCTTGTTGTGCCTACTTCACAAGACCCCACATCCTTTTTCCATTGTGCACATAGCACTTCGACAATGAGTTGCCAAAAAGGATTGTCCGTGATAGGGATTCTTTGTTAACTTCTAAATTTTGAACCTGTCTCTTTCAAGCCATCAACACACAACTCTATTTCAATACTACTCATCATCCTTAAACTAATGGGTAGATTAAAGGGGCCAATCAAGTGTTGAAATATATTCTTAGAGCCTCCTATAGTAGGAAGCCCAAGAGATAGATTGAATATTTACCCCTAGTGGAATTTTCCTAAAATGCCTCATACCAACAAAGCATTGTTATTACCTCTTCTTAGAGGTGTTATATGGGCAAGAATGCTTGTTCCCTCTTAATTTCTCATAATCAACCTTAAGGGTCAAAGCATCCAAGAAAATGCTAGATGAGAAGAAGAAGTAGACCAAACCAATCCAACAAGACATCAAAGCAGCACAAGATGAGCAGAAGAAGGAATATGTTGATCCAAAGAGGACTCCTCAAAATTTCAAGAGCCACATGGTATAATTAAGATTTTGGCCAAAGAAGTGTTCCTTATCTCTTGGAAATTTCAAAAAATTGAGCCCAAGTTATTGTGGACCCTATAATATTGTCAAATGTCTTGGTAGAAATTCTTATTGACTAGAATGATTGGTCTCATCTCAAAGTTCATAATATATTTCATGTAAGCCTTCTAAAGCCTTATGTTTTCAACCCTCATCATGTCCTATGTGATAGACAAATTTTAATACCACCTCAGGGAAATTTGGAAGTTCAACCTGATAGAATCCTAGAGATCAAGGAAAATCCTCTTAGGAATCGTACTCTCTATGATGACTACCTTATTTAGTGGAAGGACTTCCTTGAAGAGGATGCCACATGCATTGAAGAGTCCATCCTCAGGAGAGATCACGCTAAGTTTCTCTCAAGTTGAGGGCATTTTGGATTTCTCTAAGGGGAAGAGGATATAATATCCCCACAATTTTCAAAGAAATGGATTTTTTTCCTATGTGATTCATCGTAGGAATGACAATATAATTTTTCCCAACCACACATATCTATCATAAATTATCAATTTACCCCAAAAAAATCTTAAGCATTATAATATATTTTCCACCTTTGCACGAGGATTATTCAGGAATGGGAAGTTGCAAGCATGATATGATGCATGCAAAGCATGTGAATGAGGGCAAGAGGGAATAAACGCTTAAGGTTTAAAACCTTAGGGAAGAGAATGAGATAATAATGAGAAGAAGGAGGGGGGAGGGATGTGCAGCCTATAACAAGCTGTCTATATGATAATGACACCCCCACATAATTTTTTTAAGTTATTCAAATTAAAATTCCACACTCTCACCTCTCAACTCTCCGATTAGCTACCTCTCTATCCTCCAATCAATTGCCTCTGTCTTCCTCTCCCACCACCTCACCCCTATCCTCATCATTCTCATCATGATCATCTCTCTCCTCCCCCCCCCCATTATTATCAGTCTATGATTCTCCCATTACAACTAAATGTTTTAACTATATAATACCATTCACTCTCTCTTATCCCCCCTCAATCCTAGTTGAAAAGATCCCCCCATATCATTTATATTTTTTATATTATTATTTAATCCTTATCAAAAGTAATGACCCCCCTATTATTTCAAATTCGAATATATAATGTGTGTGTGGGGGGGAAGAGAGAGAGAAAAGAGAGAGAGAGAGAGAGAATATAGTTCCATCCTCATATTCATTTTTTATTGTCCTTTCAATAGAGAGTACCGCTCCCAAAATTATTGGGAATCAAAAGAGAGTCTCTCTCCCTCTATTTATGTTTTGATAAATATCCTAAGGATAATTGTACTCCTCTCCCCTAAATTAACACTTAGATTGTTGGAATAAAGACATTCAAATATTTTCTCCTCCGCTTGCCACACACTAACACCTCAAAGATCCCATGACATAAGCAAGATTCTCAACCCCCTTTCCTCAACTATAAAAGGAAGGCCCATTGCAGGTACTAGATGGAAGAGAGACATGTAATAGCAGAATGATGCTTGAAAGAGATGAATGATAATATAGCTATAGGGTTTTAGAGTGTGAGAGAAGGCGAAGACCAAAATTCTTGAAGCACTTTTCTCAAGATCGAAAACTCATTTGCTCATCCTACCCACTTTCTTTTTCTTCATCCATCATGCTCATAGAAGGGTTAGTGTGTCTAATGAGGTAGGGCCTTCCAACATGGTGGGTCTGTCCTCAATGACACTCAACATAAGGAAAGTGAGGTCAATGACACTATCAATTCTAACGCAAAAGATCATGTTTTTTTATGTTTAAATATTCATACAATCCATTTCATTGAGAAAAGGAGGAAATGCATAGAAATTGTAATTCTTAAGTGAATGTTACTATCATTAGGAAAATTTATAGAATAATAAATTAATTGTATCTTTAAATGAAAAAAAATCAAGTTCTTAAAATAGCCAAAAATATAAGCTTAGCCACCTCACTAGTATGAAATAGTAGATATTTTATTTAGGTTTCATAATATCTTATCGAAGTACCTTACTCACAAATCATTAGAATTATCCTCATAAATTGGGAGCATCATCGATAGGATTTTTTAATTATTAAAAAAATAAAATACCATTAAACTATCCACACATGCATGCCATTAATTTAGAAATAAAATATAAAATAAGAATGTTAGTCATCTTTGGAAATAATTAGTAGAAAAGTTATTAAATTCTTTCATTCATATGCTAAACTATTGAAGTTTGGAATTCTTGTAGATAACCTAATATTGCATACTTAAAATCACATAAAATTATAATTTATTACTCTCATAGTCAAGAATTGAATCTTAAAGGATGAAAATGTATACCAAATTATTACTTAAAATATTCTATAAAATAAAATAGAATAGGTGTCTCCATCTAATGCTTAAAGATGAGGCCTAAAGAAAACTCATCCAATCCACATGCTAGTGGAACTAATGAAAACTCAAGAATATTTGCACATGATAAAGCACGAACATTGATAAAAGCATATAATTGTAACTGTAGTGGTGTATGGAAATTTTATCAAAGGACTGAATAATAAATTTTTTGCTTGACTTGATATGACCACTTAAACAAGAAAGTATAATCATATTAAATGAAAAATGTATCAAAGCACTGAATAATCAATTTTCTACTCAACTTGATATGACCACCTAAATTAGAAAGCATAGTCATATTAAATGTATAAATATCTCTTCTCATTAAAATAACAGAATATTATTTGAGAAGGATTGATTGGTTACTACCTTGAGTTGTATGTTATTCGTAAAGCACATCCAAGAAATTTATTAAAAACTATTGCTTATACCCAATTATCGAGTAGGATTGAGCAATTTGTATTCCCATAAGGACCAATTGATTAGGCTCAATTTCAGTCAATTTTGTTCCACCTACAAGCACCTAACCAACATCTAGGCAGGAAGGTCTTGTATGGAAGGTTCCTTCCTATGGTAATACGTAACTAGGGAGATCTGGTCAAAAAGGGTAATTAGTAGTTGGTCCTACAATGGAGAGAAAATCCATATGAGTACGATACAGTGAGTGTCACGAGCCCAAGAATCATGGGCTGGTTATCACTCTTAAGACGAGAGTGGATTTTTTGTATGTAGGTCTATGAGCAGGAATCCAATGTAAACGTTATTAATTAATAATGTAAATGTTTTGAAAGAATTTTCTTCATTGCTTTCATATTGTGCTCCATAAAGATGTGAAACAAACCCTGAGGAATTCACTATATGTATACCCTTTATATCATGTGTGTTCAAGGTCTATTTATGAATATCCTTATGTGTGAATTTTTCCCTAATAAAACATAACCATTTTCTATTCGATATATAAGTAACCCCTTTATATGCAACCCTTTTGTATATATAAAAATGTGTAAAATTATATTTTAAAAATCCCTTATGTTGAGCCCACATGATACATACATATATTTATGTGACTAACCTCCCCAAGAAACAAACCCAATCATAAGGAATAATTAAGGAAGTTGCTTTCAAATGTCATACAGTGTGTTACAATATAATCTTTAGAAAACTAAAGAAAACCATGTGCGAATAGGAAGCAAGTGATCATCTTTCCCTAATGGAAAATTATCGATGGTTAAGTGGCTTCAATAAGTTGGTTGCTTTTGTTATGAAGCGGAACACGTGGCAAATCTAGAAAATCAAATCTCAATCATAAACAACTTTATGACACACATAAAAGAACTTGGTGGAAAAATCTAACAAATCAAACATCTCAACTATTAAATACAAAAAACATCATAAAACATAATAGGATTTGAATAACTCAGTAGATTGAGAAAGACAAGAAAAAATTGCACGATTGGCCCAACCTCCCCATGGCAAAAGCCATGTTTGCCATCCTTAATTATATATTATAGTTTTACATGGATATTTGCATTCATATCTTACATATAATTACAAAGAAAGTAAAAATATCAATTGAAATACAGAGTTTTAAGAGACAAGAGGTATCCTGTAACATACCGCACTTACTACAAAAAAATTTATGCTCTGAATGTTGATGTTTTGGCATCACCATCGCGTCCGGAGTATGCAAAAACCCCCAAAACAACTCTTGAAGCTCTGAATTTCGATTCCGGATGAGGGAAAAACAAAAAAACTCAATTTTCACCTTGTTCTCCTATTTTGCACGCAGTCCTATTGCTTTTATAAAGAAAGCTAGAAAAGCCTTCTAAAACTTAACCACATTAAGAAAATAGCAAGGTATTCTATAAAGAAAGCTTATTTCAATCAAAGCATATCTTAAATCTCATATTCTAAAATAATCTATATTTTAAAAAATAAATTAATAGTACTAAGGACAATGATCTAATTATTACTAAAGAAGTTTAAACTTATAATTTATAAATAGAGTAATAATTTTAATAATATAATATCATATAATGATAAAATATTATATATTATACTTAAGATAACTAATCATAATTATGAAATTTATGCTTGGACTTACACTAACATCCAATGCTACCCAAAGCCACTGCTACCTGCTCTACACATCAGCTGAAGCATTCACAATTGTTTATAAATAAAATAAATAAATAATAGTGAATACCTAGCAGTCTTCAATACAAATAATTAAATAGATTGAAACTTTGTACTAACTTTAATTTAATTCGAGTGCAAACTCTAAACTTGTAAAAGCTTAATTAATTAATATGATTTTTGTGAAATCACCTGCTCTAGAATTACCCACATACACATTAATTAATAAAACGCTCAAGAAGGATAGTCATCCCCATCAACTTATCACACAAGTTATCCACCTTATGTACGAGCCCTAGTCAAGAAATAAATCTCATGGAATCCACCGTGACTATCCCTCCTTGCATCATACCCCCGGGATGGGATAGCAATTATCCACAATTGCTTTTAGCTACTTAATGTGAAGCTAACAGTGTAGGGTAAGCACTAAGGGCACATGCAGTCATCCGTTGCACATCTTCAACTGAATGAGTTTTCTTTTTAAAATTTTACCAAGTATCTAATAAAGGACAATGAATCAATTGGAGTCTAATTATTAGCAAACAATTGATTCTAATAAGATTAAAAACTAGTGTTAGTACCATAGATGTCTTTCATGGGAGTAAGAGATTCAAAAGATAAGACAGAAATATTATGAATGCTAGGTCTCATACTCATTAAAGTATCGAAAATAAAAAATAAAAATTGTTATTCCAATTTAGTAGTACGTAAAAATTTAACTAGGAATTCTAGGAAAAAAAAAAGTAAAAGACGTACCTATCTTACCTTGATTGGAGATCTCTATCTTTACTAGAAAGCATAAATTCGCAACAGAATTAGGAAGTTAAAATTTTTTCCAAAGTACCTTAAAGAAAAATTTGTTAGTCTCAATGTTTATCAAATCAAAAGATAACAACATTAAAGGCATAGTATAATCATCAAAAATTAGAGTGAGAATCATATTGAAGGCCTACTTTGAATAAAAACAACTTATATCTTCTTGTGAATCAAGTTAGTCTATAACTAGAGAGTTGGAGCTTATAAGGAATTTTACAAAACATTTACTTATGACTAAGACTAAAATTTAGAAAGAAACATATTAAAGATAAGACTAAAGTTGGATAAAATACTAGTCTCTTGATTTAAAAAAATAGTAATATTCAAGTTCTATGGCATATTTAGATATAATTATCTTTTAATATATGCATACTTAGACAAAATCATACCTAATATAAGTTTTAGATCTTTGTACAAGCTAAAACTTTTTTTCTTTTGGGAGTGTACTCAAATTCCAAATGGATTAAAAACTATCCTACTAGGAAATTAGATGTCTATATAGGTTGAAATTTATAAATTTCACGATCTATGGCATATTTAGATGTGATTATCTTTTAATATATACATACTTAGATAAAACCATGTGTAATATAAATTTTAGATATTTATACAAGCTAAAACTTTTTTTCTTTTGGGAGTATACTCAAATTAAAATTGGATTAAAAGCTATCCTATTAGGAAATTAGATGTCTGTACAGGTTGAAATTTACAAATTTTGTTGTCTAGGTTACCTATGAGACATACTTTCAAGATAAATAACTTTCTTGGTAGATAGAATCAGGTCATGATGATAACTAGAGAGTTGTAGATTCAAAAAATTTCTACAAATCATGTCCCTATGATGGATTACCAAATTTGAAGATACTCAAAGTTGGCTACTACACAGTTTTCTACATACTACTATGAAATTTGCATTCAAGGTCACTTTAGGACTCAAATAACTCGCTAAATATTTAGAATTTGTAAAATATGTGTCTAATAAGAACTGTATATATTTTTGAGTGCTAAAACTTTTATTTTTACACCATCCTCAAAATATGAACCAATAAAAAGTTACATTATTTGAAAAATAGTTGTTCGATAGGATTTTTATAGTGAAGTATATGCAATAGCTAGACTACTTTCAAGTGCCTCTTCTATATAGCATGTTATATAAATAAAGACTTAAAATGATTAAACTTGAAACTTTTATAAAATAAAACAAAGCTATGATTTACTATGAAATAAACTTCAAAAGCTTTTTGGCTATAATATCTTGTTTGCATAGCCAAGTCCATGCTATAATCTAAATTTAGAGAAGAATAAATTGGTTCAATTCGAGTGAATCAATTGTGGATATAAGGCTGTTCAAAACACGAGAAATGTAGCTGTAATATTCATCTGTAGTGATTTGTCTTGTAGACTGCAATTGTTCCACGGTGTTCGTCTTTATATACCGATATCATACAATTGAAAACTCGGAGTGTAACCAACTCTGATACCAATGTTACGAAGCAAAATACATGGAAAATCTAGCAAATCAAATCTCAATCAGAAATAACTTTATGACATACATAATAGAACTTAGTGAAAAAATCAAACAAATTAAACATATCAACTATTAAATACAAACAACATTGTAATACATAAGAGGATTTGAATAACTCAATAGATTGAGAAAGACAAGAGAAAAACGCATGATTGGGCCCAACCTCCCCCATTGCATAAGCCATGGTTTGCCATCCTTAATTATATATTATAGTTTTACATGGATATTTACATTCATATCTTACATATAATTACAAAGAAAGTACAAATATCAATTGAAATACAGAGTTTTAAGAGTTAAGAGGTATCTTGTAATATATCCACTTACTGCAGAAAATTTTGTGCTCTAAATCTTGATATTTTGACATCACCATCGCGTCTGGAGCGTGCCAAAACCCCTAATACAACTCTTAAAGCTTTGAATTTCGATTCCAGATAAGGGACAAACAAAAAAACTCAATTTTCACCTGTTCTCCTATTTTGCGTACAATCATGTTGCTTTTATAAAGAAAGCTAAAAAAACCTTCTAAAACTTAACCACATTAAGAAAATAGTAAGGTAATCCATAAAGAAAGCTTATTTCAATAAAATTATATCTTAAATCTCATATTCTAAATTAATCTATATTAAAAATAAATTAATTAATAGTACTAAGGAAAATGATCTAATTATTACTAAAGAAGTTTAAACTTATAACTTACAAATAGAGTTATAATTTTAATAATACAATATCATATAAATACATAATACTATATATTATACTTAAGATAACTAATCATAATTATGAAATTTACACTTGGAATTACACTAATACCTAGTGCTACCCAAAGCCATCGCTACCTACTCTACACATCAATTGAAGCATTCACAATTGTTTATAAATAAAATAAACAAACAATAGTGAATACCTAGCAGTCTTCAACTACAAATAATTAAATAGGTTGGAACTCTGTCCTAACCTTAATTAAATTCGAGTGCAAACTCTAAACTCGTAAAAGCTTAATTAATTCATATGAATTTTACAAAATCATCCGCTGTGGAATCACCCACGTGCACATTAATTAATAAAATGCTCGAGAAGGACAGGCGTCCCCGTCAACTTCTCACATAAGGAATCCACCTTATGTACGAGCCCCGATCAACAAATAAATTTTACAAAATCCACTGTAAAATCTTACAAAATCCACCGTGACTATATCTCCTTACATCAGCTTTCCTCATATGGAAATTTTACAATAATAGCTAGATACAATATTTTCCTAGATTTTAGTTTTAGATCCCATTCATGCATCGTATTAGAGGAACAAAGATGAGATTTTGCCTTACAGGCAAAGGGGTAGAGTTTAGCTCCCCCTCATCTCTCACTCACTATGAACCAAGTGCGATAATTGACCTGCTCTTAGTCTTGAAGGATTATAATGTGATCGCTTGGACTGAAGGCTAGAATGTTATTAGAAATTGTTAGGTTTTTTAGGAATCTTCAAGTCGATCCTCATGGGTCAAGACCAAGCGCTTTGCGGCGAGGTAGACCGAGAGTTGCCCAATTAGGACCAAAGTTCACCTATTTTTATGGAGAGCGGACTATGATAGTTGGGAGACCATGGATGACTACAAAGCATTACCTTTTGCAATTAAGTAATGGATACATTATACCCTTCTTTCAATGAAAATGAAGGATAATCAAGAGAGTAAATTTGTTGCCTCAAAGTTTGAAGATATTTACATTAGTAAATAAGGAGATACCATCTAATTCTGAAGTTCAAATTTCTATAGAAGAGAAGCTTAGTGTTACTATTGCAAAAGTAAGGAGACCATAGAAGTGTTGCTAAGGAAAAACATAGATCAATAAGCTATTGTTAAGCCAAAAGATCAAGATATTGAGAATAGCTACACAGAACAAGAAATTACTATAGTAGATGAGCCTAGCTGAAAAGCATTTCACTTTTCTATACAAGTTTGGTCATAGTATAGTTTTGATAATGCCAAAAATATATTAAATGCTCCATTCAATACAAAGGAGGTTATTTGTTAAACCGAACTTTTGTACAAGATGAATTCAAGACCTTAAAAGTTTTGGTGGAGTCAAAAATAATTATTGAAATGCATTTATCTATTATTCTCGTGATTATTCTTTCCCAGGAAGGATGCACAATTAAAAGAAAACTATGAAGAAAAAGCTGCAACAACTACCATATGATTGCAAGAAGACATTAGATTATCTATTAGACAAAAAGAGGTGCAAGATTTATGAATTCTAATAGCTTTTAGGCTTATCAAGAGATCCCTTAGACCCAACAAAACTAATTTCAACTTTTGTTTACCTCACCCAAATTCTTCAATAAGTTGATAATGTCTTCTATATTTTTGCATGTTGTTCATCTATTGAAATAAAATCTTTTGAGTTAGTTTAGTTATGTTCTCCTTCCTTCACTTTTTGAAGACTCCACTTTTTGGTGTTAAATTATCAAGGCTTTTAATTTGCCTTTGTCTATACCTAAAACTAGTTATGCTATCAATGATGCTTTCAATTTTCTTGCTTGTTCCTTTTATAAGTTATTCTCCTCTTCGAGCTTCTTCAATTCCATCTTTCAATTCTATGTGTATCTCAACCAATGTATCTACTTGTTGACCATATTTTGCCTCCCATGAACAATGACTGTGATAAAGTATTTGCTCCAAATTGCGAATTTGGTCTTCATGATAAGAATACAAATGATTGCAGTATCCCAAGAACCTCTTTTTTAATTTCCATCTCCAATAAACCTAATTGTATCATGGAGTGTTCAAAATTCAGGTAGTTTAGTTATTTTTAGGTCTACTCGATACAACCCTCCATTAATCCACAAATCAACATGCTCCCTATTTGTGTCTCTTAATCTTTTGGCTTCAACTAGATAGTTGAGAACCTTGTGATTCTTTCTTCTCCATGTGGAGTATGATTTCTCCACCATATATGGATATGACTCTTTTTATTTGTTGGAGTTTCATCCACATTTTCTGAAACAAAAAGAGAAGAGAAAATTATGGCATTCAAATATATGTTTTTGAGTGACTTCTAAAGTAGTACAAATGTAAATAGAATGGAAAATTTAAGCCTTAGCATATCAAGTAACTTGGCCAGTTTCTTTCCTCTAAGAATCCAAATAATGTGCCAAGTTACTTTCAATTGCACAAATTAGTACACAAAAGGAGATATTTTGATTGTTAAAAAGAAAGGAGGGAAAGCATTTAAATGTATTTTTATAATTTAAACTAATGTAGGTGCAAATACGATGTAAATTTTTTGAATTGGCATTTTAGTTACCTTGACAAGATTCTTGTTTCCAATCCAACTAAAATCCAAGATCTTTCCAATAGGATATGTAACAAGTACATAATAAGAATAAGAATAATGTGTAAGAAAGATAAAAGACAAATAGAATAACCCTTTCAAATATAAATACAAAAGAATGTGTGATCTTGGTACTAAAAAAAGTATCTCAAAGGACATTGTATTGCCTCTTGCAATAGAAATGATGCCTCAAGCTTCTTCTAATGGCATGATCATAAGAGAAAGAAGGAGAAATGTTTGGAAGGCTTCTTTCAATACTAATACATAGTTAGAACACAAAGAAATAGAAAATTTAAAAATAAATGAGAAAAAACAAGGGAAAAAAGTGAATAAAACAACAAAAGAATATATGGAAGGCTATAAAAAAGAGATATTTGAGAAAGTGAAATTGAAAATACAAAGTGATTAAAATTTAAGTTAGAATCTAGTAGTCATAATCGAATTTCTTAAGAGATGGGACATTGTTTTCAATGTCCTAAAATCAAAATATTTGGCAATGGGCTCATTAATAAACACAAAAGTAAAAGAAAGAAAGAGTTGTCACCCTTATTTAATATGAATTTAACCCTCGAATAAGAGGAAATCAAGCAATTATTTAAGGTGTCATTCCTTCTCTATTTTAATCTAGTTGAGATATGATTTAAATATTAATCCAAATCTTGAAATGAATCCTTTTGATTTTAAATTTTATCTATTTCTCTCCCTCATTTCTCATTCTCATTGAACTAAATGTTATGATTGTCACTTTAAGTTTTGATCAATCACAAGTGGCTTTCTTACTCAATGCTAGAATACCATTTAGGCAAATTTAGTTGAGTCTTGGGATCTCATGTCGATTCTCATGGGTAAAGTTAGTGGCTTTCTTAACTCAATGCTAGAATACCATTTAGGTAAATTTAGTTGAGTCGAGGGATCTGATGTTGATTCTCATGAGTAAAGTTGGATGCGTCCCCTATGAGGTAGACTCAAATGATTTCTGAGTGACTAAGCCTATATTTTCTAAAGGATCTAGGTGGTGTCACTTAGAATATGCAACTAGGTTGCTATTAAATGTTATTCTCTTGGTTTTCTAGCACAAATATGTCTCAGAATCTAGACTCATTACACCAATGGGTACATCTTAGGATATATTAACTTAAAGCAATGACAAATTATTGTGCTTTGGTCCAACATACTACCAATTTTAGTCACTGATGATATATGCTCTCCAAATCATAAAATAGTGAACATCTAGAATTTTAAGTATCCAACTTCTTGGCATCAATAGCAAAACCTACAACCCATACTATAAATAATTGTGGTGTAAAGAAAAATTCTACTAGTCATGGAAGAAACCCTTAGAACACTCTCTTTAGAAAAACAACAAATTTCTAGTTGCATAGGACTTTCCCAATCCTTGAGTTGTGGCACAAAACTTACTTTATTTTCCCTCTTTATTACTCATACAACTTTCAAAGCATTCTTATCAATAGCATTTCTAGTTTTTTTTTTTAAACTTTGGATAACCAAGGCATATGGGCATTGCCATTAGTGAGATTTTATGGGATAGGGTTACATGTAGCTACCCATCTAAGTTGACTTATTTAAAGCTCAAAAATTGATAGAGAGATCAACTTCTCCCTCCATAGCTTGATAGAGAGAACAATGAAGAGCTTGAGAGAGGGAGGTTGAGTGAGTGATAGAGGCTTCCCCTCTACCTTCTTGTCCCCTCATTTGTATCTATTATTTATCTCTCTTCTCATCTTCTCATGGTAAAGAAGTAGACAAATTGAATATCGCAATGTGCTTTAAGAGGAGCATTCACTGCAAGCATATGGATGATTATTGACACAACAAAGCTTCCCTTTTGCAGCTCAACTACAACAAGGTTGAGGATATGATGTGTTTGTCCATTTGCACAAAGAGTTTCCACTTTCTTCCTGGAGACCATTATATTTGGATAGAGAGAGTAGAGATTACTCGAAGCAAGAGTAACATGGCCCATCTAAGTGGGAGATAGATGAGGCATCAAGTGTAGAGAATGCACAAAGAAATATGTATTGATTGCATCCAATGATGACTTTAAGAACCTAGATATATATATGCTATAGAATATGTGACCAACATGGACCTTGAGACTTTAGAAAGTGAGATAAACTATTTAATTAACCAAGAAAACCTTGTAATTAGTAGGTTCAATACCTTTTGTGTGATAGATAAAAGGACTCTACACACAATTGAAAAGCTTTGTTTAAATGTCTACTTACAACACATATATTGCCAGCATTTGAACTTAAAATGGACTTCAATCATAACTATGATTGTTGAATTGTGACAAGATATAACATGCATGGAAGATGGCCTAATTTACTAGTATAATAAGATTTAAATGACTATGGTAGCCACCAAATGATTACAATAAATTTGAAGAAAATTTTGTTATAATTATGTAGGCTTATAGAAGGGCTAGCACTGTAATATCTTGGCTATAGCTATATTTAAACACCAAAGAAATACACATTTCACATTACAGTTATAGGGATGTGTGCACTACTTAAATAGGGTCCAAATAACATAAATAGAAACCTAATCAACTAACACAAATAGTATTCCTAAACATGAATAAGTTTCAAAATCACATCATAAAAAATTATGGGAACAACACTTTATATTTGTGGTGATGCCCACATTTAAAAGTGCAAAAGAGTTCGGGAAATTTAAAGCCCAATCACAAGCTCTAAAAAAACAAAATTGAAGTATGCAAGTCATGGATTTCTAAAACATAGAAACCAAGGCATATCTTAGATCTTTTGAGGAGAAGGTTTTCTTGGTGTTGCAAAGGCTCTTGCACCTTGGATCACGTTGCAGCAACTTGAATGTGTGTGTGTGTGTGTGTGTGTGTGTGTGTGTGCGTGTGTGCGCGCGCGTGCGCACGTGCACGTGCGCTATGTGTTTGCCCCAAATGTCCTCTTTTTTGTTCTTTTTTTACTTTTGGGAATGCCTAAATTTGATGTAGTGGGCATTTAAAATTGATGAGCGGCTAAAGGTGCATTTGAAAGTGCATTTGAAATAGATATTTTTGGAAAGGTGTGTGTTTCACATTCTATTAGCCATGATTTTACACATTGCTTTAAACATGGTCTAAAATGCACTCAATAATGCACATCTGCCAATCACAATCACATCTTTGCTTCCATTCAAATTCAATTGTAGTGATGGTAAACATATTGATCTCTTTTTATTGCTTCGTACTTGATATAAGCAATCAAGCATGTCCATTTCATCATTAGAGCTTGCATTAGAGGTCGCAACTACATCTTGTTGACAAACTGTGTTCTAATGAGCAGATAGAAAGTTTGTTCTTGGACAAAAATGAAGTACGCACACATGATATGACCCAACTTTGCAATTAAAGCTAGTTGAAACTTGGAACTCAGAAAAGGGGGGAGAGAGAGAGAGTTTATTAATGCACCTAGCTACGAGAGAGAAGAGCTTTGTCTTAAAAAATTTAAAAATTGTAGAGGTTTGGAATCATTCTATGGTTGCAACTTGCCATGAAAGGTCTCTGCAAGGTTTGGTAGAATAGATCCTTCAATTGCACAAATTAGTACACAAAAGGAGATATTTTGATTGTTATGCTTATCTCTACAACCCACCACCGCCACTGCCTCTGAACCCCCTATGCCGCTCCCTCTCATGTCGGTTCCTATATGTGCGGGTGTTTTTTCCGTTCTTTTTCGAGTTGTTCACGCGTGTGGACGTGCTTTCAGGTTTTCTTAGCGGCTATTCACCCGCAGTAGTGTGTGGTCAGTGTGTCAGTGGTCTTCGCGGGTATTCACACACGAGGACTCATTGGTGGGTGTGTAAGGTCGCTATTGTTCACACACGCATACCCGAGTATTCATTTTGATTAACAGAAAATATTTAAAATCCCAAAAGATCTAATATTTTCTTTTTTTAAAAATCTTCAATCCATCACAAGGCACCAACTACTATCACTTGCCCAACATATCAGCTTCATAGAACATGTATCTAAAACGCATATGAAAGGAAAACCAATAACACCAAGAACCTTTCCAACATCATAAAACCAAAATAACTCAAACTATTAAGGGATAAAAGATGGCCTTCATTAGTCTTTGGGTGGCTAACAGATGCATATCACAATAATATCCATCTTGCTCCACTTGTAAATAACCCTTTCTCCCTAACCCCAAAGCATGGAGAATACATTCATATGCTTCTTTATGTTTCATGTCTCTGTCCTTAGCATTGATTCCAAGTTCAATTGCAGTTTATGTTCTTCCTACTATATGATGCTTCAACCTATCCTTGAGATATTGAGTAAAAGCCATGCTATCAGATGACCGCCCACTATTGTCTTCAACAATGTTTCTTGCATGTCCATCCTCTATTCCAACTTCCTATGCAGGGTCACCTATTTCTCTGGAATCAACAAGGAAACCTAGGCCTTTAGACTATTGCAAACCCTTTTCCGATTATTGCAAGCATGCATCAATCTAGGTTTCACATAGTGTGACTTGGTCTTGAAGTAGTTTTTGCTTGCTTCTTAACAACTCAGAAGGGCGGTCGACGGTCGGCAAACCAAAGATGCTGACAATGTTTGTGATTGCCTATGTCAACACAATAGAAGAAATGTATGCATCAATATCTTCATCACTAGTGAAATTGGAGCAACAGGTAGGGTGATCCCAACCATGTACATAGCCATAAATAGCGCCAAATCTACAATGGTGTGCTTCCCACTCAGTACAACCAAATCTGGGGTTATAAAGACTTGATATTGAGAACTTTGATGATGTGGATAGAGAATCATGATGAGCCTTACGTAGGGGATGGGAAATATTCTTGATTCTTCAAAGGTCTCGATGACCCAACATGAGGGGAGGCGATGGTGCTTAAAATTCTCTAAAATAGCTAAGGAAGGCTCATGTAGTATCTTTGGTCTAGGGAGAGTGAAGAACAAAAAGATAGATGGAGGTTTCTTGCTAAGAATCCATGGAAGCTCTCAAGAATGAAGAAGAAGAACTCTATTTTGGAAAAGTAACTATACCCAAAACTCTCCCCCATTCCTATGAGTCTTCTTCACTCTAGAACCCTAAAATTTTATCTCAAAAATGGTGATGAGCTACTAAATTTGACTTGAGTACCTCCAAATCGGCAGTATTCAGGAAAACGTGGATTCACTTCAGCCTAAGGCATGTTCATTTTAACTGAAAACTAGTTTGATTGAATGTGCGAGGAACTACCTACCTCTGAAAAATATTAGTAAAAAGGATTTAGACTCGTTCACCTTTACCATGGAAGGAGAATATCCATCTCATTGTTAAGATCTATATATATATATATATATATATATATATATATATATATATATATATATATATATATATATATATATATATACATATAATATAAGTAATATTTAATAAACATTAAACAACTAACCCACTTGGTATCAAATTTTAATTTTGACTTACCTTTTAAACTTTAATTACAATTAAAGCTAAACTATGCCCCATGCCAGAATATGAGAGAGAGAGAGAGAGAGAGAGAGAGAGAGAGAGAGAGAGAGAGAGAGAGAGAGAGAGAGAGAGAGAGAGAGAGAGAGAGAGAGAGAGACTAGAAACCTACTCCTTTGATCATGAAAACTTCAAAGGAATTTTCACTTCAAACTCAATTGCAACTTGCTCATGTGAGTCATCACCATTGAGACTTGACGATTGATCTCTTACTCATCACCAAATCTGTGGCACTACCTCTCATTGCACCTCTTGCACCATACGCCTCTTGCATCCTACTACTACCTGATCAAGAAAAATCCATTGAGTAGTGAGTAGTGTGTTGTAGCCTACCTATTGTGGCATTGCAACTTGCCTCTTGCTACAATGTTGCATCTCGGTCAAGGTGGATCTTCTGGAGCTTGGCAGCACTGAGTGGCAATATTGACCCTGCACCACACTCAAGTTGTTATTGTTGCCACCTGGGACTTGCACAAACAATAGACATGCCTATATAGTGTGCATATTTGATCACTGATCATTGATCCATGAAGCTACGATAGTGATTCATGAATATTTGATACTAGATATGGCCATGGGGAAAATTTTATGAAGCCTAGGTGTTAGGCGATTGGATTTCTAGTCAGCCTAGGCACTTATGGAGAGAGAGAGAGAGAGAGAGAGAGAGAGAGAGAGAGAGAGAGAGAGAGAGAGAGAGAGAGAGAGAGAGAGAGTGAGTGTGTGTGTGTGTGTGTGTGTGTGTGTGTGTGTGTGTGTGTGTGTGTGTGTGTGTGTGTGTGTGTGGCGATAAGGATATGCTAGTTGGAAAGAATCCATTGGAGCTTAGGTGGCTATGGGGAGAGAGAGAGAGAGAGAGAGAGAGAGAGAGAGAGAGAGTGTGTGTGTGTGTGTGTGTGTGTGTGTGTGTGTTGGGACAATGCAAGCAAGGGATGTGTGAACTTTGAAGCATAAAGACAAGAAGAATATCTATTTTCCCAGATATCGATGTCCTCTCTCTTTCTTTCTCTTTCTCTCTCTATTTCTCATCTTTAGAGTTTGAATGGAAAAAAAATCAGCAATAGGTCGAAGACAAAAGATTGGTAATAATTTACAAGTTCTTTTTGGTATATGATTGTCAATAGGTTAAGGGTTTGTGAAGTCTAGAGCCATTGTAGTTTAAATATAGAGGTTCAAGAAGCTTGGATTTCAAAGGGAATGGAACACAACAAAATGTAGCAAATTTCAACTATTATCAAAAAACAAGGTAAGATCACAACCACTCTTTTTATTTTTGAGAAATGACACCTAAATTGAAAGATAAGAGACAAGGAAACCTTCTTACATGGGATGGGATTGAAAACATAGCCAAACATCCTTCTAAAAAGGTAAAAGAAAACATCGATAATATTGGATGTTCAACTTCAATTAATTTGTTAGCTTCAAATGAATCATTCAATTGTATATCACTTGAAGAAAAGGTTGAATTTGAAAGGAAAAAAGAAGGATACTTACTTTTTCAAGAGGATTGGCTAGATCGATTTAAATGGCTTAGTTATGATAGAGATGAAGTAAAAATGTATTGTAAATTTTGTTTGAAATATCTTCATTTACATAGTGCATATTCAAAAGGGGAGTCTATAAATTTTAAAATTAGCAACTTAAAATCCCAGGTTTGCACATGATGTCATAAGTTTGCTATGCAAGCTATTTTGCTCGAAGGAAAAGACTCCATTGAAAAGAGTGTTTAAAAAATAAGAGAAGTAAAAAATGAGGCATTACTTTCCTTACTTAGAACCACATATTTGATTGCAAAGCAAAATTTACTATTTTCTATGTTTCTTGAAATGATAAGCTTATTACAAGATTGCCATGCACCTTACACTACTAGTCTTTATAATGACAACAAGGCATGTGCTGAAATAATTTTTTGCATGGCATCATATCTTATGAAAGGTACAATAGAAAAGGTTTCAACAAGACTTCCATGGTTTGGTATTTTAATTGATGAGTCCAATTATATCTCCTCATATGGACATTTGGTTATTTATTTATCATGTCTTGAGGCTAATTGCATTCATAAAACAAGTTTTTATTGCATTGTATGTGTGCATGATGACAATGCAAGATCTTTGTTTGAGGCTATTAAAGTGAGCTAAAGAAATGTAAGCTAGATTTGTCTAGATTCATTGCTTTTGGCTCTGATGGATGGTAGGAAAGGAGAATGGTGTCCATGCCTTATTTTAAAAACATGTTAATCCATTTTTAACGTATATTCATTGTGTTTGCCATCATAGTGCCCTTGTAGTATCTAGTGTAGCAAAAGAGATGCCTTACTGTAAAAAGCTAGAAAAACCTATTAATGCTATAGCTTCACATTTTAATGTTAACATGAAGATATTAGAAGCATTGCAAGCTATGCAATAAGATTTGGCATGTCCCATTCTTCAACTTGAGCATACTTTTGATGTGAGATGGTTAAGTAGATGTAGAGTTATTAATAGAGTATGCAAGTCTTTAGATACCATACTTGAGATCACAAAAAGAGAGGCATTGCATATTTATGAAGAATTGGCTAAATTTGTGTGTGTTTATTTCTTACATTTCTTAGTTGATATTTTGAGAGGTTTAACAACACTAAGCCAAATGTTTCAAGAAGACTTTGTAGATGTAACAACCATAGATAGTCTTGTGAAGAATGCAATTGTATTCATAACACAATATTGCATTGATTGTCCTCGTCCTGATGTGAATGCATTAACTGTTGGAGTATATGGATATGATATTCATCTAGACTATGGACCTGAAAAAGGGTATTTATATACACTAAGTGGTGCTTTGCATGGGAAGAAACTTTATGACCATGATTTAAAACATAAAATTAATTAACTTCATTTTATGATTCTCCTAAAAAGTTAAATATAGAGGAATTCATTGCAATAATCAAAGTTGATGAGTTCAAGAAAGAATTTAGAAAATTTAAGCATCAAACTTCTAGAGATTAGGTATGATTTACATTGCCCAAGGTAACTTCAGCACTTGCTTGCAATAGTATGTGGAGGGATGCTTATCCAATTGTTCTTACTCTTTGTCAAGTTGCTCTTGTCCAATGTTCGAGCATTGCTATTTGTTGTGAGAGAGATTTTAGTGCACAAATAGTGATGAAGAGTAAGTTATGTAATCATTAAGAGATTAAGAGTCTAGATACATTAATGAAAATATTTACTAAGGGCCTTCTAAGTTCACAAATATGGAGTTCATTGAGAGTATGGACTTATGGGCTGAAAAAGTACATCGACATTTATACATAGCACAAGGAATTTTCTCATTGATTTTGCAACAAATTTGTATATTCATAGGAACAATTGATTTTTATGGCCTATGATGGCATTGAAGTCATTATGCATTATTTGCACTTTTATTGTATTATTTTTTTTGCATTTTTTCCATTGCCACAATCTATTTTCTTCTCTTATGTATTTATTCTATTTTTTAATGTACAATTTGTGTTATTTCTCTATGCTTAACCCTTTTTCTATGTTAAACTTATTTTTCCCATGGTTGCTTCCATCTTTTGAGTAAAAAGCTTTCACATTTGTTTTCAATTATGGTTGCTTTTTAATAAAATGTGCTTAACTTTTTTAAAACTTTGTTATGCATAGTTTTGGTTGTATTTCATTATGTTATCTTTCATATTAGTTTTTTTTTTCCCTTTTTTATCATGGTTGATTTCAATAAAATATACTTTAAAACTTTTTATTTTTGGTTTTGCTCGTATCTCATGATATTCTCTTTCATTATGTTATTTTTACCTTTTTCTTTTTGTTTCTTCTATGATTTAACTTCTTTTATTTTGATTTTTTGTTTTATGCTTTCTTTTATCTTTGCACTTATGATATATATGCTTCTCTAAGGCCATAGACTCATTAAGAGAGATAGAACCACTTGCGTACATTTTTTTTTTAAACTATTAAAATTTCAAGTTGCTTAATGACAATAAGAATTTTCATTTCTAAGGCATAAGAGATAAGTAATTGAATAAATTCCAAGGAAAACTTTGAAATATAGACCCTTTCAAATAACAAAAAAAGGTGATTATCTTTTCATTAAAGATTTAAAAGAGAATTAGAACAATTCAATTTGTAGGATAAAGGGAATTAGGTTAGTTTAATTTAGAACCTAAAGATTTTGGATGGTTCAAATTTTATGAGACCGCCTTAGGCTAAGATGAGAAGGATCTATGTCAGGTTCACAATTTATTTTTTCCCGAACACTGCAACACTACAAGACACAGGCCTCATACCGACGTTCAAAGTGATGCAAATGTTTATAAAAAAAATTTCCCTTGTTGTTACTAAAATCATCGGTATAAGTGTGTTTACAAATTTGTCGTAAAGGGCGTCATTATTTGCATCGCTATTTGCATCACAATTAGCATTGCAAAAGCAACGCTAATAACGATGCAAATAGTGATGCTTTGAGATGCTAATAGCAATGCGTGTAGTAAATTAGCGATGGTTACAAAGGAAAAAAATAATTTATGGTAGGGAAGCACCCATAGCACCATGTGTTGTATAATATTCTACAAAACAATTACATATTGGATGCGTAATCATCATTAAGACGGGTGTAAAAACTACTTAAAACTACAAGACTGATAACTTATAAAAAAGGGACAAGACTGGTGACGACAACTCATGAAATTACATGGAACCATGGAGAGGAGAGCCAAACCAAACATGAAAATCTATGTGTAAATATCGCAAAGTGTGATTTTATACAAAGGATGATAAGTACATCAAAGAAATGCTACATGGGAGAGGCCTGCATAGATCACAAGACCAAAAAAGAAGATAATGTGTGCTCCACGAATCCAAGCATGTGCTATAGATCCTCACCATCCAAAAGCTCGTGCCCCGATGTAAAAGAGCATCGAACAAACTCTGCAAAATGAACAACCAGACAATTAGTCCCCTATATATAATACATCGTTAAAAAACCTAGTAACTATCGACAAGAAAGAGATTGACTTACCAGACCGTCGTGCGCATACAATCTATCAATAAGTGTAGTGAGACCATGTCTCTCTGCATATCGAGTCTCCAAACCTATGGGATTGCAGTTTCTGATGGAACCCTGCAAAGAAAATAGAATAGCATTGTTAGAAAAATGATTGTTAGTATAAGTGACATTCCAAATAAGAAAGCAAGAAGAACCAAAAAAAAAACTTACAAAGTCCTCCAGATAAGTTATGTGGCCACCACTCCCCAAATGATGCATGACGCATGCCTCCAATCGCACCCTCATTGCCTCCCGCTTGATGCTGCCACCATCATCTCGGAGAATCTATGGCCTCCTCTTTAAGTCTCCATCAATCCTTTGTGTGTTGGGGGTAAAGGCGCCTCTGCCTAGCCGCCCGTGTATTACTACACTGACAATCACCACCACTGCACACTGCAGATGGTGGGCACCCGTCATCATCACTTTATTCTTTATTCTTTTAGTGACAGTTTGAATAAAGGAAGGCCCGATCACACATTGTGACTGTTGGAGTTCCCATTTCTAGTCTCTCCCTTTCTTGCTCTTGCTCTCCCGCCATAGCTCTTGAGTCCAACCTTCGATCCGTCGCTCCCTTTCAACTGGTATCAAAGCTTTGCTTTCCGACTCTTGAGCTTGGTTCATGGCATTCTCAGCATCCCATCGACTCCCTACTTGCATTGGATCTCCTTCCCGGTAGCCATATCCGACTCCTTCAAGCTTCCGTCACTCCATGGCTTCCCGAGCACCTTCCGGGCATTGTTGGGCACCTTCAGAGCACTACATCAGAGGTATATTTGATCATTTTCTTCAGGGTTTACTTCAGTTCTCATGTCGCACAGGCTGTAAACAAGTTGTGGGCAGTCATAGCTCACACCTCTTGGAGCTTCCTTCACATGGATCTTGCTTCCAGTCTATCAAGGCTTGCTGAGGCTTGGTGTAGGCCTTCTTTGGCCCTCATTTGTGCCCCCTTTGGGTCCCATTGTTGACACGTGGGACAGCAGACCCCCCCAACCAGCTCACGTTTTTTTTGCGCCTATTTCAAAATCTGGCCCAAAAATCACTCTTTTTGTCATATCTCAGGCATTCAAAACCCGATTCAAGCAAGGTAAAAATCTCAGTTGGGGTTTTGGCACGCTCCGAATGCAATGGTGATGTCCGATTCGCCAAATTCTAATGGCAGAATCTTCTGCAACAGATTTCAGGTCTGAGACAGCATGTATTTGTATGTCTATGCTTGTTTGGGCATGACTACATAACCGGTTTGATGCCTATTGCATCCCAATTGATTGGGGGATTGAAGCTACATGTAATGCTATGATTTTAGCCTAATTTTGGGGCTGGAAGTACACAGTTTATAACAATAAATGCATGCTGAATACTCTTGGGTTGAAGCTATCTTTCATGCTTTGACATATGCCTATTGGTTCCAGATGTATGTCTTGGGTTATGCTATGATGTATTGATCATCGAGGGATGACTTTGAGCTTGTCATTGAATCCGGATGCTTTTGGAAGCTTGATCTTATTTCAGCCCGCACTTATTGACATTGGTATATGCTTTGACAGTGATGCTTCTTGGGTTTATGCATACCCGTTGCCTACGGCTTGATGCTCATGTCACGATTGATTACCCTATGCATACGTTGAGCTTGAGTGCTCATTGAAGCTCCACCTTGGATGCATTTTGGATTATCTGGACTAGTCTTGGATGTTACTTGGCTTGTCAGAGTTTGGATTTGGATGTACTTGATGTCTTACATGCTTATGGATGCTACATACGGATGCTCTACCGCCTACATGTTCGGGATGTACTATTGATGTATTGTCTTGGACTTATGTCATTGGCATTGTGTCTTGCCTTGGCTTGAGCTCTTGAGCTCGTACATATGGCTTTTGTGCCAGTGGGAGCATTCTTGAATGCTTATCCGACATTGAGCAGGTGATACTTTTATGCATTGAGCTGTTACATGCTATTGAGCAATTACAGACACTTGAGACTTTGGGACTTCTTACCTTTTGGGATGATACATCATATGTCTTGGTTCACTGTATGCATATGAGCTAAGTCTCAGTTTTGGATCCATATCTTTGTGAACTGATGCCTACTTGTGTCAAGTTTTGGTAGTGGCAGAAACACTTTGCCCCGTTGACTGGGGGGTGTGCCTACTCACTGGCAGATGTTTGTATGACATACTTGGGTGTTGGATTCATGCTTATCGACTATCATATGCTTATGCTATGCCTGCATGATGCCGGCTTTGTTCTTGGCAGTATTTGATTGCCTTGGGATCCAATTTTGGCACTGTTAGCTCTCTTTTACTAAAATCTGAAATTTATTACAGCAAGCATATATGTATGGACTGACATGGTTTTTTCACGCTGAAACAATCTGAAATGATGTACTTTCACTAGTACTTGGTGGGAAGCAGCTTTGGTTCCACTTTCTTTGCCATTTTTCCTCGATTTTGGTGATTTTTTGGTCATTTTCTGCAATAAACAGCAAGTAGTTTTAAATTGTCTACAATCTTCCAACCTGTATTATGGCAAGTTCGTCCACTGATCATGCTATTTTCAACATCATTAAGCTTGATGGTACAAATTACTCTTATTAGAAGAGTCAAATTTGGCAGGTGTTGGTGCAAATATTGCAAATCAAACCTTTGAGGTTAAGCGGGCATCTTCTTGCAACTATGCCAGATAAGGAATGGCTTGAGCTTGATGAGTTATGCAAGTCCACTATTGTATTGTCTCTCACAGAACAGGTTCACTATAATGTCTTTGAGGAAGAACATAGTGCATGGTAGTTGTGGGAAAAGATCAAAAATCTCTATGACAAGAAAAGTCCAACAAGTCAGATGTATTGGCTGAAGCAGCTTATGGATCTGCGCATGAAGGAGAATGTGACTATGTCTGCTCACTTGAGCCAGTTCCATGCTATACTCAAGAACTTGACTTTGCAGGACATCAGTTTTGCAGAGGATGTCACTCCTCTTTTCTTGCTTGGTACTCTTAATGAGTCATGGGATGTATTCCACACTACATTATGTGCCTCTACTAATACCTTGAAATTATCTAATGTTGAGAGTGCTCTTCTGCAGGAAGAGGTTAACCGTAAGAATTTGGATGCCTCTCATGTGTCTCATACTATGACAGTTAGAGGCAAGAATGATGGATATGGAAAGCATGGCAGTGGTAGTGGCCATGGACGGGATTCTCAGAAATCTCTGTCCAAGTCTCATGGGAAGTCATATAGCAAATCTCGTGGCAGGAATGCAGATGTTACTTGTCACCATTGTGGGAAAAAGGGCCATATTAGGCCACAAAGCCATGAATTGTGCAATGAAAGGCACAAAGATAAGGGGAAAAACAAAGTGCAGGATAAGTCTTTTAATCGCAGCATAGTACCTGCAAAGTCCGGTGTTAAAATTGAAGAGATTAATGTTATGCAGCCTAAGAATTTTGATGATGATGATTATATCCTA
The DNA here is from genome assembly GCF_053477565.2 of Lygodium microphyllum. NCBI lineage: Eukaryota > Viridiplantae > Streptophyta > Polypodiopsida > Schizaeales > Lygodiaceae > Lygodium > Lygodium microphyllum. The sequence goes on from NC_141156.1 coordinate 85,248,642, forward strand.
GCAGCTTCTTCTAGTACTTCGCAGATGACAGAGATACACTCTATGTATGCATAGTGTTGGCTCTTGGACTCAAGTACGTCCTTTCATGTGACACCTTGCCGAGAGTGGTTTTATTCATACCGTACTGTTTCGGGTTCTATACGCTTGGGTGATGATGACAGCTCTCTTGATATTGTGGGCATTGGTGATGTTATGTTGCAGTTTCCTTCTGGCAACAGTTTTGTTATGCAGGATATATGTCATGTACCTGCTTTGACACGCAATCCCATGTCAGCTGGACAGCTTGATGACGCAGGTTATCATGTATCTTTTGGAGACTCTGCATGGAAGATCACTCATGGCAGACTTGTGATTGCGAGAGGTGCCAAGGTTGGCAGTCTTTACCCCTTCATTGTATCAGCTTCTTCCCTTGATCATGTTTTGTCTGTGGGTTATCCCACATGTATCTCTTTGGCATGCCCGTTTGGACCATATGTCTTTGAAGGGAATGAAAATGCTTTCTGGTTTGCAGTACTTACCGCCCCTTGATTATGCATGTTTTGATTCATGTGAGCATTGTCTTTATGGCTGGCAGACTAGGTCTACGTATAAGAAGTCTGGTAGGCCACGCATGAGTGAGCCCTTGGCATTGGTACATTTAGATGTCTGTGAGCCCATGCCTTGTCAGTCTATGGGTGGTGCAAAGTATTTTGTTACGTTCATAGATGATGTTTCACGAAAATTTTGGGCTTATCCCATTAAGCTGAAATCCGATGTCTTGGTGGTTGTGTTTCAGAGATGGCTTGCATTGGTTGAGAACCAGTCTGGGTATAGGCTAAAATGCCTAAGGATAGATAATGGGGGTGAGTATGTCTCATGTGCTTTTGAGCAGTTATGTGATGAGAGGGGTATTAAGCGTTAGTTGACCGCCCCCTATACCCCCCCCCCAAAATAGTTTGGCTGAGCGGATGAATAGAACCATCCAAGAGCATGTACACAGTATGCTTAGTCATGCAAGCCTACCACAGAGCTTTTGGGCAGAGACAGTTAGTACAGCTGTGCATGTCATAAATAGATCACCTTCTAGTGGTTTGGATTTCCAGGTTGTAGAGGAGGTATGGATTGGAAAACCCCCCTCTTATGCACATCTCCATGTCTTTGGATGTGAGGCATTTTGCCATGTGCCCAGGGACAAGAGAAGTAAGCTGGATCCCAAGAGTGTCAAATGCATTTTCCTTGGTTATGGGGATGTAGGCGAGATGGGTTACCATCTTTGGGATCCGCAAGTGCAAAAATTCATCCGCAGTCATGATTTAGTCTTCCATGAAAACAAGATGCATAGGCAGCCTGAGAGAGTTGTTGAGATCCGCAGGGTCATATTTTAGGAGGAGCCGAGAGCTCCTACACAGCCAGTTGGACAGCCTAAAGCTGGCAGATGCTCATGGTAAGGGTGTTGGGCAGGCAGCTGGGCAGGCAGTAAAGCTTGCCATGAGACGATCTACTAGAGACAGACGTCCACTTGATAGATTTCATCCCTCAATGCATTATGTCTTGGTTACAAATGCAGGAGAGCCTTTCACTTATAATGAGGCTATGCGCAGGGGTGGCAGTCACTCCTGAGAGAGGGCTATGCAGTCTGAGATAGACTACCTGCATAAGAATGACACTTGGGATTTGGTTTCCTTGCCTACGAGCAAGAAGGCTTTGCCATGCAAGTGGGTGTACAAGCTGAAAAGTACCCCTGGACACCCCAAGCCGGCATACAAGGCTAGATTGGTAGCAAAGGGTTTTAAGCAGGAGCATGGTGTGGACTTTGATGAGGTCTTTTGTCCTATGGTTAAGATGACCACCCTACACTTAGTCTTGGCTTTGGTTGCTCAACGTGACTTGGATTTATACCAGATGGATGTCAAGACAGCTTTCTTACATGGGGACTTGCATGATGAGATTTATATGGAGCAGCCTAAGGGCTTTGCAGAACCTGGCAGGGAGCATCTAGTGTGCAAATTGAGGAAAAGTCTTTATGGCTTGAAACAAGCACCTAGGGAGTGGTATCATAAGTTTGATGCCTTTATGGAGTCACAGGGCTACAACCAGAGTGCTATGGATCCATGTCTTTGCATGAAGAAAGCCCGAGATGGTTCTTTATTGATTTTGGTACTCTATGTGGATGATATGCTGATAGCAAGGAAAACTCATGATGAGCTAGATGCTCTTAAGGCTCAGCTCAAGAAGAGCTTTGAGATGAAAGATCTGGGGTAGGCCACTCACATACTTGGTATGTGCATTAAGAATCCGGACTTCCATGTGAAGACGAAACACATTGAGGTGAAGTATCACTTCATACATGGGGTCGTTGAGGACAAGTCTGTTGATCTTGTCAAGATCTCGACTGACCAGAATCCTATAGATCTACTCACGAAAAGCCTCTCTATAGAGCACTTAGCCTTCCTCAGGAGGTTGATGGGCATGGGATGAGATGACACCTTTCCTCATCCTGTTGTACATGTGTATATGTTATACTGTCTTTTTTCTTTTTCTTTTCACTCCTCACTGGGGCAGCTTTGCCTTTAAGTGGGAGGTTGTTGGGGGTAAAGGCGCCTCTGCCTAGCCGCCTGTGTATTACTACACTGACAGTCACTGCCACTGCACACTACAGGTGGCAGTTGCCCGTCACCGTCACTTTATTATTTATTCTTTTAGTGACAGTTTGAATAAAGGAAGGCCTGGTCACACATTGTGACTGTTGGAGTTCCCATTTCTAGTCTCTCCCTTTCTTACTCTTACTCTCCCGCTATAGTTCTCGAGTCCAACCTTCGATCTGTCGCTCCCTTTCATCGTGTCTAACCACTCAAGCTTTGAGGCACTACTCTTAATTGCCTTCTTGCGTGCACCTAATCGTCTGTGTGACATGTATGTACACATACACTCCATCATCCACCCAGTGGAAAATCTCTCTGCCATCATAGGTACCAAAAACTCCTCGTGCAAGGACGCTACTACATAGTCCTTACTCCCCTCTCGAGTATATTCTTTCAATGGTCCAAAACATTGTGCATAAATACTTGTTGGCACAAATCCCTCATGTGAGACATCACCCTCTTCCCCTCATCATTCATGATTACAACACCTGTCCTATCATCCACGAGGTAGTTGTACCCTACTGAGGTATGTCTAAGGTCAGGCCTCTCCTACCTACTCCGACCACTCTCTTGGGAATAACTAGGAGACCCTTGTATGTGTAGCATGCTTGCATGGGTAGCATCTCTCTGAGTAGCACCCATAGGGATGCCACTTGTGGATGATGAAGAAAAACCCAAAACCACAGGAGTAGATGTCCCTACAGGTGTGACAAATCCGGGAGATGACAAGTATCCACCAAATTGACGAGATGGAGACACTATATCGAGGCCTCCACAACACCCACTTGTGCCACCCTCTCTAGAACTGGTATAAGAGTGAGGAGTAGCGACCCTCTCTGGAACCGACCACAAGCTCACAGCATCCACATCTCTATAGAACCCCCTAGAACCACTCCCTCCATCCGAGGCTAGTCTAGAGTGTCAACCTCATCTATCAAAGCATCAGAGCATGCTGAAGTAGACCTCACAAAACGGCCTAATGATGTCCATGATAGCTCCTAATCCATCAGATCTCTAAATCAGACCATCTAGTCTGGAGACATACGTGTGAATATCTCCTGCAACTCCTCATCGGTCATCCCTTAACTCATCCTGCTCTCTGTGCATCGTCAAAGTCAACCTGCACAAATAGAAAATTATGTTAGCATAATTATCCATATAAAGATTTAGGTAAAGCATGACAATATAACTCTGAAAAAAATGCTACTAATTAAACATGAAATCTAGATACGACAGTAAATAAAGCATGCAGTCACCTTCGGACTATACCCCCTCGAGAATTCCCACTCCTCCTTGGTAGAGGCCTCTACCCCTTCACAAGAGGCTGCAATCAAAGCTCCATGTAACCACTACATAGATATAAACTGCAACATCTCCTCCATGCCCTTAGGATATCGAATCGGTCAATGGTATATACTACTATGTTGAAATTTTGGTCGTGCTTCTTCTTAGTCTTTTTTGGCATGTGCTCATACCTAGTAGCGAGGCACTTCTCCGTGGATGCATGATGCAACATACAAAAATGATTCACTTTCTCCTCGAGGAAGTTACTATATGTATATCATCTACATCATGTGCATTCAAGGCCTATTTATAAATATCCTTATCTGTGAAATTTTCTTGCATAAAATATAACCCTTTTCTATTCAATCTGCAAATAACCCTTTTTTATTACACCCTTTTGTATGTAAAAATGTATAAAAATGGTATTTTAAAAATACCCTTTTTTGAACCCACGCGATGCACACATATATTCATGAGTAACTTACTCGAGACTTTCTCCTCCATGGTAGTATCCATTCTTTTTTCTACTCCATTTTCAACCAGCACATCTCTGATCAGTCTATCATCATCCTTCAACGACCATATCATATTGTTGTTTGAATCCACCATCATTGGTAGCCACTCTGAAATATGCATTAATGCCTCTAACACTAGCCAACCTTTAGCCATGTTACCTTGCGAGGCCGAGCTTGTTGTCACACAAAGTCCTTCAAGGTTTTCATGAAGCGCTCCAAGAAGAACATCCATCACGTATGGACAAGTCCCACAATCTCCACTTCATCTACGAGATGCACTAGGACGTGAGTTTGTATTATGATGAGCATGCTTGTGAGTAGGTACTTCTCCAAGAGACAAACCGTCTCCACTACTCCCCACCTTGCCGATTCAATAGAGAATGTGTTGATTTTCTTCTATGAGATACATTGCACTGAATTCGACAACTTGTAAATCACCTCGTGTATTTTTGGAGTAAGGCACCCCACAATCGCAATCATTAGTACAAAATATCATAAATGAAAAAGTATTATGCACATCAAGTAGACATTAAATAGTGAAATATTGAGGCTACTTACAACCAATATCAAGACAAACCTGACATACCTTATGCCAATCATGGGATTTCAACCCTGATAACGGGTCATCTTTAGAGAAAGTAGACCTGAGGGAATGCATTATACATGTCGGGGTGCAGAAAGACCTTATAATTTACTTCATGATGTGCTCTTCTTTAGTGGACAAGACCCAAGAAGTGTGAGGTAGTTGCAAGTGACCATCGATACTCGATTGTGGCCAAAGTGCCTCCATCTTGCTGCCTACCTCCTTCAAATATATTCATGCCCCTATAGTGTCTTTCTTTCTTGTAATGTGGTCCCATAATAAGCTTCCCACATTCTTGAAAATATGCATGGGATCCAACAAAAGTGGATCCAATATAACAACTCGTAGAAAACTGAGAACCGTTGCATTCTCCTTAGATGTGACTCCTTGTGGACCATTTTAAACTCATACCATCTTCTTTCTAGTCCCTGACCTTCGAGAGAATTATTGTGGCCCACACAATGAACATGCATAATAACCTGAGGTAACCAAACATGTCGCAACACCCCTATCTAGTCAACACAAACTTAAACGAGATTTGTTAGATATCACAAACTTGAACAAGCCCACTTACCTGAGCAGTCCCTAAATCCTAGAAAGTCATGCATGGTCCACATGAGAATGGCTCATATATTAGTGGACTATCGACCTTCGTGCTTGCTCAT
>NC_141156.1:85772948-85775448 GCF_053477565.2 Lygodium microphyllum
AAAACTGAGAACCATCGCATTCCTTTTGGATGTGACTCAGTGTGGACCATTTTCAGCTCGTACTAGCTTTGGGCATTCATACATGTTGGAGGTCGTCCAAGAAAACCTTCCCTGAGTTCATAACCCTCTGGTAAGAAAGCGGCGTGCCCTTGATATACCATCTTCTTCATGGTCCATGACCTTCGGGATTCTAACAGTGGCCCGCACAATGGACATGCATGATAACCTGAGGTAACCAGACTTGTCCCAACACCTCTATCCAGTGAATACAAACTTGAACGAGCTATGATAGATATTACCAACGAGAATGGAAGCCTACTTCTCTGAGTACTCTTCGAATCCCAGAAAGCCATGCATCATCCACATGAGAATGGCTCGAATATTGGTGGACCATCGACCATCGCGCTTGCTCATATCTTGTACGGTGACCCCCTCCTCCCACAAAATCTTAAGCTCATTGACTAATGGATGAAGTTACACGTCCATATTTTTGACTTTGTAGCGGTCGGGAACGAGTAAACTAAGTATGAGATGTCCTTTCTTCGTAGAAAACCCTGGAGGGATATTGTAGTTGACAAGGACTATAGGCCACATATTGTAAAAACCGAGCCGAAGATTCCTTGGTTCTCAGGCAAAGCCTGGGAAGGTAGAGTCAATGTGGCTCCATGCGTATGAATCTGCTGATATTTTTTGAACTCCATCTGTGGACCTATTTTGCGCATGCCACATTTTCAAGCTCGCAATGTCGGACGTACAAAACATGTGGTTTATGCAGGGGGATAAGCAAAAAGTGTCTCAGAATTTTTTGAGGGATGGTTTGCCCTTGCAAGTCCTATCAATATCTGTGAGCACCACACTTTGGACATGTCTCCATAGTCTCGTATTCTCCTTGAAACAGTATGCAATCGTTGATACATACATGGATGCTGTTGTAGTTTACGCCAAGCTTTTGTAAAACATTTCTTGCATCATCATGAGACTCAGGCATGGTATTTACAAGTGGTAATATATGATACTTCACTAACCTTTAAAAAAATCATAAAACACATTGAAAATGCACAATTTTTTTTAATGATAGCATTGAAAAGAAATCAACGAAGCGTACGTACAAGGTACCTGAACAACTCAGTCATACTCACATCGCTCGACCCGTATTCTGCTTGCACACTTAGGAGTGCAAGCAGTATCCTCAGGCGAGATACTCAGCACCCATCATATAATGATATGGATGCTTTCTCTCTAAGCGGATCAAAAGTCTCAACATCCATGGGCATCAATGCATCAATCATTGCCTCCATCTTAGGTTCTAAGATTGTAGGTAAGTCTAGAAGGCTGCCTATCTCCTCTGGTATTAACAGTATAGATTGGGTAGTACCTTCCAAGTGGAAATTGACTCAAGCACTCCATCCATCATACGCCCACAAACTCTTCTAAATGGCCGCAAAGGGTACACTCCTCCTTGGGACGAGACGTCATCTCCCTAGATAGAAAATTTTCTAGCCATACCCAATGTTTTTGTATATGGTATTCAATTAGCTTGCGAATACAATGCATAATTGATATACACTTTTCTTACCGTTTGCTCAAAATTTGAGATCGCATGATCAATGATCTCAGGCAAAGGGTACATTCCTCCTTGGGACGAGACGTCACCTCCCTAGATAGAAAATTTTCCAGCCACACCTAATGTTTTTCTATATGGTATTCAATTAGCTTGTGAATACAATGCATAAATGATATACACTTTTCTTACTGTTTGCTCAAAATCTGAGATCACATGATCAATGATCTCAGATTGAAACTCTCCGAAGCATCGTACGTGTTCTATAAATAATCGACGTTTTCGTCTAACTGCCAAGTTACATTGAGAGCAAGGACATAGGACACATTGATTAAGATATGCCTCCTGATCTTGAACATCACGACCTTCATCGTTTTCCATTTTGTCTATGTTACGACAAACAATTTGTTTTTGTTATCATTCTTTTTTTCTTTCTTAAATTGTTTGAGAAGGGATTTCTTCTCTTGTAACTCAGCAAAATTAATGTATGTAAAGTCTCCACCCACCCACAAATTAACATATGTCGGAGTGTTTCCCGTCTCATGGTATTGCACTGGACCTCACTACTACTCTCTCTTTATTTTTTATCCATTCATTCTCTTCTCTCCTTCCATCTCTCTCTCTTTTTCTCTTTCTTTATTATGTTGTATGTTTATTCCCTCCCTCTCATTCCTTCTTCCTGTTTCTCTTTCTTTATTATGTTGTATGTTTATTCCCTCTCTCTCTTTCCTTCTTCCTTTTTCTCTTCCTCTCCCTCTCTCATTTCCTTTAACAAAACATCTCTCTCTCTCTACCACTACCACTACCACTACCACTACAATAAACAAGAAAAGAAGAAGGAAAAAAAAAACAACAACAACTACAACTACAACAACAACAAACAAGAAAAGAAGAAAAAACTACTCCTACTACTACTACTACTACTACTACTACTACTAC